>NW_006263365.1:295121-301939 GCF_000469605.1 Apis dorsata
CAAACCATATTGAGAATTAAAAACTAGATATAAAGATATTATATCACAGATTTTCATATTTCTTCATAATATATAATATTGAAATAAAATTTAGCACTTATATTTCTTTTACAAATATTAATTTTGATATACAGAATTTTATCTATATCTGGAATTTTCATTTATAATATTTTATATACAAGTATAAAAAGAATGTATTAAAAGATAGATTAAGATTTTATTCTTATTAACTCTTAAACATTTAAAAATTAATTATATCATTCTTCCAACAAATTTTTACATCCCCATTACACTTAGTTTCACAAATATTAGATTGTCATCCCAAAAATATTATAAAACAATCATTGAAGTATATAAGTAGGATAAAAAAATTAATAAAAATTCTAGAAAAATAGATCTGCATACTAAAGAATTATTGGGACAACTTGGGACATCTAGAGAGAAAGGAATCGTAAGAGGATGTGATACGATAAATGTAACAGTTATAAAAATATCTATTTTGCGAATAATGGTGCCACGGTCAACCCGATGCTTTCACTTTTCACGATTTCGAGGGTCACACCTTACAATTTTTACCACGGTCGTTTAGAAGCTATTTCTGTATGTAAATTCGCGGATGCAAAAAATTTCCGATTTCATAACAGGAAGAAACACCCATAACCATTTTCATGGCTTACTTCTTAATGCTTCGCTTTCTCTTTTTCGCGATAATTTGTCCTATTCAGTGTTACGCACGATTATTACTTATATAACGATGATAATTCTGATGCTAACGCATCATTTGCAATGTGAAAATATTTTGTGAAACGAGTAGGATATATGCGCTCTACCTGCATAAGAGAGACAATTTATACAATCTGTATAAAGTTTCTTGAAATAATGGAAAAATAATAAATGTGGGTTTCGATTGTTTGTATCAATAATTCATGTAATATTGAATGATAAAAATAATGATACGTAAATTGTGCAATCTTCTCGTGAATCATTCTTACATATTATTTTATTCAAACGAAGCAGTATTATTCGAAATTTAAATCCGTCAAGTACGTCATTTTTTTCATTTCAAAATAACTAAGCTGCAATCGTTTGTTTTCCGTTTATAATTTATGTATTTTCTTAGCATTAAAAATTTGTATAATTTTTACACGTTCATATATTTATTAGTAAGATCGTGAGCAATGATTTTCCACGAATAAACATATTTATCGCGTAATTTAAAAATTTTTACGATTATGAAATTTTTATTAAAATTAAGAAAAATTTAAACCGCTATAACTCCGATAATAATGATTTCTGATCAACGGATGAAAGATCATTAGAAGCGCGGGACTTTACCCTTTAAAACGCTTTTTCATTTATTCCGATACGACTTCCGGTTCCAAAGATATCGTCGTGTAAAGGAAAGGTAATTTTTAATCATTTATCTTAAACTCGATTAAACTCGATTGAAATCAGGGAAAATTTGAATCGCTATAACTCCGAAGATAATTACTTCCGGCCAATGAACGAAACATCATTAGAAGCGTGGGATCTTTCTCTTTAAAACTCTCTTTTGTTTATCTCGATACGACTTCCGGTTCTCGAGATATCGTCGTGTAAAGAAAAGCCTAATTTTTAATCATTTATTCTCTCCATTCTTGTCGTTTACTAGGATCTCTCTTTCTCGCACTCCTCTCACTGACCTATCCCAAATTCCAGCCAAGCGAAAGATGCGATTCCTGGAAAAACGTACGTATTTCCAAGAAAAAATGTAGGTCACTAGATAGCGCCACCATTCATAATCTCTGTACCGTCTCGAATATTATAGAAACTTTGAATCCTTATATCTCGGCAACCAATTGAGATATCGGGATAAAACAAAAAGGAGCTTCAATGGCATGACTTTCTCTATTTCCTGAATAGATTTTCGATGACAAAATTTATAGTTTCTTCTCACATTTTTTTTAACAAAAAATCGAACTTTTATTTACAACTTTGCACGAATATACTGATCTATTGTGATATAAAGTATAGGAATATAATTTAACATATGTTTTACATAATATGATGTATTTTCTGTATATTAAATGAATATTTGAAATTCTTAATCTATTTATAATTTACATGAGAAGTTATCCCACGAATATTATATCATATCAGCACCCTGTACGCATTCCTAGGTAAGATTTAAAGAAAAAAGAAAAAATCGTCTCGTTTTGCGTGAATCCGCAATACTCACCTATGGTCCACGAGGCCAGAACTGGGATTTCTACTGTGACACCTGATGACGGTGTCATGAGTCAGTCTGCTACCGGTTGCTTGCAATGGGTCTGTGGTCTCATCGGTTCCCGTGGTCGCGCTCTCAGCGTACAGACCAGTCATAGCATACATGCTTTCGTTCCTTCGATGCCCAGCATGATAATTGCTACCAGATTCGGACCTGAAACGTAACCGAAGGTTACCATAATTTCAAAATAATCCATTAAGGTTGCATCCCGAGAATTTCAATCGAAATTCCAATTAATTGTTTATTTTTAATTGTTTTATTGAGAAACATTTATTGATTGATTGAGATTTGTTTCGTTGGATAAATTGATGAAAATGATAGCGAAGATTTTTGGATTTTGATGTGTCGTGGTCCAAAATAAATATCGATTCTTATTTAATTATCGATGACTCGATCGATCGTTGAATCCTGAAATCATCATCACTGTATATATTACAATACAGAATTTATTAAAATCCTCAAATTGTAAAAATGTAGGAAAATAAATCTATCCATTTATCATGAGATTAAACTTTAATTTTCGAGAGGAATAAATTGATTGATCATTTACTCTAGAGACATTTGAGACAAGAATAATTAGAGATATCTAATTTGAAAAACTTCTGATTGGATTAAAAAATATTATAACTATATCCTTCCCAAATTTGCAAATTTTTATAATATATTAATAATCCATTATTAGTCTTAATTATTTATCAATTTTCCGCGAAAGAGACAGGAAGTCAGTTGTGCACGCAATTTCTCGTTATCCAACAAGAATAGAGAAGACAAACAGAATTCTGGAAGCCCCTGAACACCGTCAACCTGTACTTATCTAAACATTACACGTAGGCTCCCTCCCCCCGACTCGAAGCATCGTATTACCCTCTCTAACGTAATAAGAATCTTCCCTTCTGTTATTTGAATTTTTTCGCCCTCACCAGAGAGGAGATCTCCGTGAAAATTGCATATCCAACGTCTACGGTATTCTCCCGATTTAAATATTAACTGGTCACAGAAGAGCTGCAAGATACGCACATGGTTATCTGGTTACACTTTGATATAAGAGATTCTTATTATTATCTTTTTCTATTTTTTTATTTTTAGTGCAATTCTTTTCCAATTTTAATAATCGAGGGATTGATAAAATGATGTTTTCTTTAATGATTTTCAAGAGGATGAAAATATAACGAAGAGTTTAGATCTTGTGACTTTAGATCTTAATTATTCTGTAATGATGCTATTTGTTTCTCATCTCGATTCTATTATCACGATTTTTACTATGATAATGAATTGAAGAAAGAAAAGGGAAATATTTAGCGCGATATTTTAACACTCTGAGCTACGTTTTTCGAGAAAATTGAGTTTGAAAACTTTACAGATTGGCGGGTGTTTAAGTTTCGATGGGAAAAGTAACGAAACTGATGATAAACCGATAAGCAAAGTAATAAAAGTGATAATAAAGAAACAATAACCTTTTCTCGGCGCTGGAGAAATTTAAATATTGATGGAAACCTTTATCGTTTAAAACAATCCAACAAACTTAAAAACTTTTACCTTCTAAAGAACCATTCTAAAGAAATAAGTTTAAACAATAATTGTTCAAAGAATTCAAATTGGATAATAATATTTTCATAGACTTTTAACGAAATACGTGCATGCTGATAAAATTCTTATTAAGATTTTCAAATTGAAAACAAAAATTTGCAGAGAACAAAAATTTCTACCATATTCTCTGATACAAACAGTAAGATCCATTGTACGTAAGACTCGTTTGAGAAAAGGAAAGATATTACAAAAGAAGAGAATGGAAAAGAAAAAGAATAAAGGGTCTCAGGTTTGAACAAAGGAGAGTAAAGGATAGTTTAAAAGATCCTTTAAAACCTTATACATTGATTCCTCAAAAAGAAATATCAGACTAAACCTAAAAAATAATAGAAACAGTTTAATCTCATGTGGCTTGAGCCAACTACATTGCACATATTCTCTAAAAAAAGAAAGGAAAAATATTAGAGAAAAAGAAATGAAAACAGAGATTCTTCCCTAGGAGAGCGACAAAAAGAAAGAAGAGAGTTCGAAAGAGAGTACGACATTTTGTGATACTTGCATGAAAGAAAGGAAAAATATTAAAAGGAAAGAGGAATTAATGAATAGGAATTCTGTTCATCTAGGAGAAAAGGCGAAAAATCACCTTTTGTGGCCGAAACCACCTCCGCTGCTCTCGTTCCTCTTGTGGCCACTCTCGGATCGTTTGTGGCCAAAGGCACTGGATATGCTCTCGGCACGTTTGTGACCGCTCTCGGAGCGTTTGTGGCCGATAAAACCGCCGCCTGACTCGGTTCGCTTGTGGGTGAACATGCTCGAACTCGAGCCGTTCCTCTT
Source organism: Apis dorsata (assembly GCF_000469605.1). Taxonomy (NCBI): domain Eukaryota; kingdom Metazoa; phylum Arthropoda; class Insecta; order Hymenoptera; family Apidae; genus Apis; species Apis dorsata. Next base: position 299,749 of record NW_006263365.1, read on the forward strand.
GTGCCCGCTTGTGGACGCCATTTCTTCCTTCTCCTCCACTTCTTCGCGTCCCTCGGCTTCCTTCCTACCAAAATCGTCGAATTACGGCCCCACCGTCGACATTTTTGGCCGAGTGCTTCCGTTGCCTGCAACAAAAATCACCATCCCCATTAGACTCTGTCCTGCTTCAAATTAACCCTTTGCACTCCAGGCCTGTTTCCCTCGGTCGAACCACCAACTCCAGACTAAGACTCGCATTCGATGGCCTCATAAGATTACCATAAGATAATTGCTCGTAAGATTACACATGAAAGGCTTAGGAACCTATTTATGAAGCGATATTCTAAAAGAATCAAACATAAATAAATATTGTTCAAGTTGCAACAATCTCAGTGGTGCCTGAGAGTCACCATTGGAGAACAAAGGGTTAAATCCTGCGTTTTGCCCGATCTCTCACAATTCTTCCACTGGAGAATATCGATCCTCTTCACAACTTCGTTTATCATCAACTTTAGAGAACAACGGTATCGATTCGACTTCAAGGTTTCTTCAAGGAGTCGAAGAAAGGCGTAGAACCTGCGCGTCGACACCGTTTCGTGTAATCGTACGATCAATTGACATCTCTCTATTCAACGGTTCAACGAACCTGCTTCTGGTAAGGTCAGGGCCGTTCAACAGCGCGAGTTCAACGTTGTCATCTTCGTTACGAAGACAGAAGCGGGATAACTGTATTTGCTATTCTTTGCATCCCGGACACCTTCTCGACGAACAAATTTGACGTAAGGATTTAAGGTGGCGAGGGCAAAGGTGAGGCGTGATTGTATCGTCATTCATCATTGCTTTTCAACCAAGTTGTTCATCATATAACGTGTCGACGACGTTTATAATTTCTGATATTTGCAATAATAGATATATTTAAGGATTTTATCATGATATCTCATGATTTAGGCTTTTTTTTTTTAATATCTCGATCTTAATGTTTCGATCGTTAGGAAACCTTTCAATTAATTTAACAAGTTATTGAACGTTTCGTACACAAATTTATCACATCTTTTCTTACAAACTATAATTTTGATATAGATAAAATCTTGCTTATATATCCACTTAAAAAAAGAAAAAAAGGAAAATCAAATATATTTGTTCATAAGAAAAAGTCAACGACAGGATCAACTATCACGATACTCGAAGACTTGCCTCGAGTTCCCTTCAATTACTCGAAGAAACCTCAACCTCGCCATTCATAAACTGACTTCAGTTTCGCAAATAGCCAAGTGTCGAGTAATTCGGTTCTCGATTCGCCACGTGCGTCCATCCGCGACGCCGTCATCGTTGCACACGAAATCGTTTCTGTCGCAAGAGGGACGAGGACCGACCGATGAAAGTTTCGAATTAAACTTGCGCAATTAGTTGTTACGTAAACAAACGGTGCACGCTTCGTTTCGTCGTGGCGGGAATAGATTAATTTGACGCCGATTCTCTTTCTTCCTCCCTCCTTAAAGTTTCTCAGCTTAGGATTCCCGCAACAATGAATTGTTTTGGCTTAATAATAATAATAGACACGTTGGTTTCCATGTTACATCTTTTATCTATCGTGATCTATTTAGAGAGAGATAGAGAGCGTGTGTGCATTCGAGAAGATGGATGAAATTTCGTTCGCCATTTTTGGTACAATGCAAATTGTCAAAATTCGTATTCGATTAAAACAAGCATAAAAATTGGATAAATGATCGTTATTGGGATTATATTAACGAGCGTAGTTAGAGCTCTGTCTATCCAATATAAATTTGAAGTGTTTAAGTAAGTATAGCAGTGGAACAATAAGTAAATTTAATTTTATTCATTCGTGAAAAATCAGGGATTTTGAAAAAAAATAAATTTCAAAGTGATTGACTTTGACGAATCAGTTTAACATGCTAAGCATATGCAAATTTCAAACGTTTTGCTTTGTGATTTCCTCAACGTTTATGAGATTAGAGATTTTAAGAAACTGATAAAAAAAAAAACTAAGTAATTAAGTTGAGATTTGGATTATAAGTTTTCAAGTTTTATTTTGTGAAATTAATTCTATTATTTCTATGTTTCTAATACTTCGTTTAGCCTTCGATAATTCTAAATCGATCTGACCAATCTCACTATTCTCTCATTTCTATCCAAACAACGTTAAACTAAAAAATCAATCATCAGAGAGATAAGAATATATATATATATATAT
>NW_006263365.1:302219-309968 GCF_000469605.1 Apis dorsata
TATCACACGATAAAATCAAATAAGCCTAATCACTGTCATTATTACCTGCCATAATCCCTCATACCACGCTTCTCTAAATTAAAAATACCCTGAAAATCGATCGATCGTTTTGCCAACGAGTTGAAAAACAAATTCCTCGAGGTAGGGGGCACCACCGTCGTTTCACCTCCTTTCGAAAGTCGATCCATCGTTTCGACCCTCTTATTGCACAACGCGAAGAAGACGAGAAGGGAACACCATTTTCGCCACGTTTTTCCAGATTATCGACCGGCCACACACGGCCTTGATTTCGTTACCGATGAAAAATTAAAGCGTTGTATACCCGCCGGATAACGAATTCAAAGTCAGGGATACGTCGTAATGATCCGCATGGTATAACACGATGGCACGTGCGACTCAGAAATAGTTTCATCGAGTTCCGAATTTCTTGAACCTTCTTTTATTCAGAGTTTGATAAAATTCGACGCGATTCCATTTCGTATTCCATGGCGAAATTTTCTTAGAAATGTGAAAGATGAAAAAGAGTTTTTCGCGTGTATTTATATATCGTTTCTTTCGCACGTTCAGAATGTATTGTTCCGAAATTGCGTTGCATTTTACGATTGTATTCATTTCGAAAATTTCTTTCCATTTTTAGTTTGGTGTATGGGATATGTAATTATTTTGAATAAGTCTTGTCACTTATGATGGAGTATTTTTACACTAATTATTATTAGGATTTTATAATCATTTTTGATTTATTGAATACTTGCGGATTGAAAAATATAAATATTGTTTTGCATTTTTTACAGTTTTATATTTCGTTTTATATTTTGATTGGCTTTATTTTTGGCTCCATTGAAATCCTTATTTTTGTCGATTATTGTTCGCAAAATCTATTTGCATTCTATCAAAATCAATTTGAAATTATAATTTAATGAAATCACATTTTCCTAGATATTGATTTAACAACTGTTAACAAGATAATTGTTAACAGTATACGAGAAACGAGCTGAGGATTAAACCTCGTCCTCTGATCAAATCTTCCTTACTGAACCATCGTTAGTCGCAAATCCAATTATACATCGTTGATCGCATTATATCTTGAGGTTGTACACCTCTCGTTCTCTTCTATCCTCAAATACCATTATGGAATTATGGAGTTATTTACGTATTATTTATGTACTAACAAATTCCTCTGACTCATCATTCCTTATTTTTTAACAATTTCCAAACCATTTACTCCACAAATAATTCCTCGATCCAAACGATTTAAAATTATCTAATTATCTCCAATACGAATTTTGAAGATTGTCCAACAATTAATAAATTATTTGTTATTATCTAAATCTTCTTACTTGATGATCGATCAGATCAGATATTACTTTACGATACAAAATATAATTAAGATCAATTACGAATTTTCAAGATCTCATCCTTGATAACACACATCGAGATCAAATCATGGTGTCCTTTAATTCATCATTAATAAAAAAATCTGAAATAATAATAAAAGAAAAAGAAATGTAAGAATTAGAAAAAATGAAATAAAAGGGGTGGTTTAAAAAAGATACGAGAAGAATAGATATATTCGAGGATAAAAAAATTTCCAAGGTGCGAGAACTCGAGCGAAAACTCGGATAAAGCGTTTCCCGTTTTGCTCTCCCCATTTCTCTCTTTCATCGAATTGTTAAAACACACACCGAGTGCAAATACATCACCGATCGCGGTGTGTTTGCATCTGTGTCAAAATATCGAAGCGAATAAAGCTGTTAGCACGTTCTCTCATTTTAGAAAACACTTTCGAGCATGGAATCACCGTTATAAATTCGCGATCCCTCTTTTTATTATACACTTCTGGATACTTTGGATATAATGGATTTTTAATGAATCTGTGAGTTCGATGCTTCTCTATTTTTTAAACTTTAGAAGAAAGAATTTTTGTTAAGTAAAAAAAAAAAAAAATCCAATTTTTGAGTGAGAGTATCAATATTCTTGCAATTTTATATAATTGTTTATATAAAATAATTGAAATGTTTCAATAATTATTACAATGAATAATTATTACAAAGAAAAGTGGATCGTTTCTTCAATTCTTTCACGTGTTTGAATGAAATAAAAAAAGTAGCACGTGAGTAAATATTTATGAATGATACTGTTATTTCATTTCATTCATGATTTCCTCGTACACTTTTTTCTTTTTTTTTTTTTTTTCCTGTTTCTATTCCAATGAATACTGATATGCGAATGCACAATTTATTGTAACACGTTACGCACTCAATGTATACATTTCCATTTCATTTTCCGTATCGATGCATCATTTTCTCTTATATTTATCCAACATTTATTTGTCAATCGTAAAATTATCGAACAGTTATCCAACATGATTAATATAATTATCGATATTCCTTCGCAAAGTTTTCTTTTGAAGTAATAAAAAAGAAATCGATGGATTCGTAATTACTTTCAAAATCGATTACTTTTCTCTCTCTCAAAGTATAATAATTCGATTAATTCGAATCAAGTTATGCAGAAAATTTCATGAATTAAAATAAATGGATATATCATGAATTTGTAATTATTTCGAGAGGTGGCAAATTTTTTTTTTTTTTTCCTCCATCTTTTGGAGGTAAAATTAGTCGAGTAGAACTCGAGTGGTGGCGAATACACAAGTGTTCACTTGTTTTTTTCCTTGTTTCGTCGTTTGCAAAAAACAAAAAAAAAAGCTTGTTGTTTGCCCTGTTAAAAGGGAAAAAATAAAAATTTCCCTCTTTGGAGAGGAGAAATTCGACACGGATGTCGCGATATATCGGTACGAATCGTTTCGAATCGTTTCGAACTGGTTCGAACTGGTTCGAACTGTTAACCTCACTGAACTTTGATTGTTGAACTTGCATATTTTTTTTTTTTTTTAAACTGACAGTCGTTTTTGAATATTTTTCACGTTTGCACACTTTTTTTTATTGTCAATAACAAAATATTGCTGGTTGTTGTTCTTCTTCTTTCTATAAATATAAAAAGAATGCTTTTTGATTCGGTGGAAAAATTTTCTGTTGAGATATTTTTGTATATACGATCTTATTTTTTTAAAATGATCGAGTGAAAAGATAATTCGATGAAATAGAAGAACACGCGTTTCAATTTTACCAAAGATGCCACTGTCATTTAGTATTTACGTTGTAACAAATTAATTCTTGGAAAGTTTCATTTTGATGCCAAAATGAACAATGATCAGTTGCCAGAAATCTACAAATACTACTACCTACTATTTCAAGTAAAAACGAGTTATAGAATGAAATTTTGATATAACATTTGTCAAAAATCATTTCAAATTATTATCACGTTGAGAGATGGACATATCGTTTTCCAAATAATACCAAACAAATAAAGATTCGTCTCATTTTTCAAAATACATTTTTCAAAAATCCTAAAAATTTACTTTTCCTAAACAATAATTCATAAATTATCCAAAAAAAAAAAAACAAAGAGAGAGAAAGAAAAAAAAGGACGAAGAATTAATTTCGACTTAATAATAAAAAGAACTATAATAAATTAAAAAAAAAAATATCGTGATCAATCTTTGTTGCGAGAAATCAGAATAATCAGAACAGGCTCGCAACAACTTCTATTCAATATTGTTCGTCCAACAGCACGTTAATTGCAAATTACTCTCACGCCATGACTCGTGACCTAATAATCTTCTCTTGATCTTAGACCCTTGGAGGGTTCTTGCTGCGCACCGGAAGAAGAGCAATGAACTGTCGTGTACCGTTAAAGAATTAACTAAGCACCTTTCGTTATTTATCGTTGCATACTTTATTTTTTACTGAAACAAAAATACGAATGAATTTATTAAGACACGAAATATGAAAAAATATATATATATATATATATTTAATCTTTTATTAATGTAAAATGATACAAATTATTCGAACAGCTGACGCATATAAAATGATGAGTAGAAAAGACGATAGAATGAAGATATATATAAGAAACTTTTTATTACCTTGTGATTTAAAACCATGAATTTCGAAACAGAATTCTTTTTCTGCATGATACGAGTTATTTTACAGTTATACACCGTTTTTTATGGATCATAGATCTATCTAGTGATATTCGAAATAAGATATATATTACTTAAATCAATTCAAACGTTACACCCTATATATTATCGTAAATACTTACTACTTACTATTTTTATTAATTAAATTATTTTCCTTTTATCTGAGATTAAATTATAAATAAAAAAAATGGAAAAAATTTTTTCTTTAAATATCAAATAGATGAATTTTAAAAATTATTTTTCTGACAAAATTGAAAATCGAATTCGAAAGAATGATATATCTCACAAGTGTCTTTTTCTTGGACATACCTTCGCATCACGAAACACACAAATATTTGATCGCATTGCATCGCGACCTTGCGTCGTGGTTCACGCGATTTCTTCGACGTGAGTACTCCATTATTGGTTATATAAATTCTTTTTTATACGTACGAAGACTATAGAAGTAATAAAAACATGACATTTTCCGACTCCTACGCGGGAAGAAATTTAAAATTGATCAAGATATTTCCTTATGCCTTGTAACTCGTCAAGTTTTCTTAACTTTAACAACACATTAACTCAATTGGATCGATAAAAATAGATTAATTGGATCGAATGGATCTTTTAAAAATTTCCATTAAACGAAACCAAAGTCTTTCCATTCCTTGAAAAATTATCGTCATTGAATCCTTTCTTTGATTCTGAAGATTATGCAATAATCGGAAAAACGAGTTTTTAATCTTTTCATTCTCCGGGTGTACAATCTTGCATCACAAGATTAATAAATCTCTTCATAAATTTCCGAGTGAAAAATCTTTTAAAAATAATAATATTATTTTTAAAGTCTCTTAATCGAGTCTCAAAATAACAAAGAATTAACTGTATATATATATATAAAATGATGGATGATAATTGAAAAACTGGAAGAAAGAAGATAGTTTACAAGGTAAACTGAAAACAGCATAAAATTTCAAAATAACAAGCCTATTTATAGACTCGGTTTCGCTTACAAAAAACATTTTTCAACAACACAAGAGTCTTTAATAATAGCAAGAAACAAGACTATATTACAAGTTATCTGTAACAAGATTGTGTAATATCTTGCATCACGTGTGATGCACCGAACGTGGCAGGAATGAGCATCGTATATCACACGATGCACGAGACCAACATCATGTTACTAAATATTCCTTATATATTTCTATACCTTGTGCAATCATTAAGAAACCTTTAAGTATTATCCCTTGAAGAAATTCAAGCACGAGATACATCCCAATAAAATACTTCCATTGATTCCATTCCAAAAAAAATAAAATTCTTCCTTTTCCAATTTTCCCTAACAATTAACAAAAGAACTAGCCAACTTAAAATTATATTCTCTTCCACTTTTTCCCATTATTTCACAAAAAAGAATCCTTTTTTCGAAACTAAAAAAAAGTATTCCTAAATACTCGTCATTTGATTATCATAAATCGATAAAATTCCACCATTAATTACGGAAAAATATTTCCATAAATTAAAATTATATTCTCTTCCACTTTTTCCCATTATTCCACAAAAAAGAATCCTTCTCTCGAAACTAAAAAAATATATTCCCAAATACTCGTCATTCGATTATCATAAAGCGATTCCATTATTAATTACGGAAAAATATTTCCATAATTTAAAATTATATTCCCTTCCATTTTTTCCCATTATTCCACAAAAAAGAATCTCAAAACTAAAAAAATATATTCCCAAATACTGGTTATTCGATTATCATAAACCGATTCCATCATTAATTACAGAAAAATATTTCCATAAATTATATTCTCTTCCACTTTTTCCCATTATTCCATAAAAAAGAATTCTCTCGAAACTAAAAAAAAGTATTCCTAAATACCCATCATTCGATTATCATAAACCGATAAAATTCCACCATTAATTACGGAAAAATATTTCCATAATTTATCGCGTTTGGATAATACGGGCGATCGGCCACAAACAAGGTATACCCAATCACTTCTCCGGTAACCCAGTTCCTAGCCGGAAACCACGTCGATCCATTACTCCCGCGCGAGTCGGCCACCGGTCTCTCTTCAATCGTTTCCTCCCCCGACTAAAACTAAAACGAAACGCCTCGAGCGAGGGCGAGAAGTTGAAATATATATATATATACATACATACATTGGTTGGGGGGATGAAACGCTGACCTAGTGGCCAACCCATCGCCACCCGGTTTTCCAAGACCTTCCGACACGCGAGGGACCATTCGTTCCCTCGGCACACGTGAGGATGGATGGAAGGATGGCGAGGGCGAGCGGGCACGGCTCGTTGGAGTGCCGTACCAGAGCGCGATAGAGGCGTCGCGGCCTCCGCGATATCGCGCTTTCCAACGATCGATACCTCGCGTGCAATCGGCCCACCCGATATACACGCCGATTGGGGGGACAAGCAACCGCGACCTTTCCACGTGATTGAACTCTGAGGTGGAAGGGTGATTAAAGTGGGCTCATTATTTCGTGGATCGATGAAATCCAAGTTTTCTTTTTTTTCTGTTTCTTTCTTTGGACGAAGTAGTAGTTTTACAGTGGAAACTTTTTTTTTTTTCTTCCATCCAAGTGGAGATGGGACGGTTTTTTTGGGAATTGGACGCGAAAGAGAATAAGAAGAAGATTAGATCTTGTATCTTGTTAAGAGTTGATCGTGATAATAGGGAAAAATTTGAGAAATGAAGAAGTGTATCGAACATCTTGCAAGCTGCCTCTTATTACTGATCGATCATTCACAGATATATCGATATAGTTATGGGCGAAGGCTAATAAATTTCGACACGGATAACTCGATTCATGAGGGATTAAAAAAAAGGAAAAAAAAATTGTTCAGCAAGATTGTTAGTTTCTCGACGAAGCATTCGAATACATCAATAACAAATCATAAACTTAATTATTATTATATAACCACCGTATATAACTCTATCCACGAATCTCGCTTATTAGATTAAAATTAATTTCTCAGAGATGGCCTAAATTAACAATACTAAAACGCACAAACTTCCAAAAAATATCGCATTGGATCACATCAAACAAGCCAGAGAAAGCCGCCGAATAAAAATCGGCCGAATCTAATAAATTTCAAACGACGCGATTAATTCGATCCGCGTGAGGATCTACAAGAAAAAAGAAAAGAAAAAAAAAAGAGGACTCGATAAATTCGCGATGCTTTGCGTCGAATACAGGTTGCCGCGTGTCACCGGCGCAGGAATCGTGCCTGCCTGCCTGCCCGCCCACCTTCGTGACGGTGGATTGTTTGTCGGGTGAAACGGCAAAAACGCTGCGCTGCCAGCCCCGGGGACGAATGGCCAGCCTAGCTGCTCACCAGGTTCGGCTGGTTGCACCACAAGGTCTAGAACGATCGAGGAATGGTCGTGGATTAGGGGCCATTCGATGGCCATTTGCGGATTCGAAAGTTGGTCTCCTCTTTTGTTTAGGGATGAATTTGCAAATTATTGGATCGATTCTCGATCGTATACGATTGGATATATTGTAAAAATTGGAATTTACAAGAGGTTATCGAGTTTCTATATTATTATAATTTGTGTCCAAGTTAATATCAAGTGATATTAGAGCTGTGGATTTTGGCAACTATTCGAATATCCTTTTTCGATCGTTCCTCAAATTCTCCCCTGCGATAATTTATCCTCTTGATTTTTATTATCGAATAAAATTTTAGATTTATTCCTTAAT
>NW_006263365.1:310209-314857 GCF_000469605.1 Apis dorsata
TTTTCGATCGAAACAAACTTAATTTTCTCTATTTCTCATTTTCATCGTATCACTTATAATCGATCCATCTCTCATTTCGTTCCTTAGAATATAGAGATAATAGTTTTATTTGTTGAGATGTGTCTTTCTGTATTTTCCTTATCCTCCTCTCGTGTTTTACACGCGATTACAATGTATAATATCGTGCGCAGCGATATTAGAAATAATAATTTCAACAAATTTTTGCTCCCATTTCTTTTTTAAACGCTATCTCCATTCCCCTCTTTATCATAGAAGGTAAAAAGTTAAAAGAGAGAAAATTTACAGCAGGGTCACCCATTTGGCCGCGGAGAATCCGATGGTTACATTCCCGCGAATCCCGACTAAAAGCACGATTTCAGAATAAAAAGTAAAAACTATATATTCCACGACCTACATATCGTTATTTACCGCATCTCCTGCGGCCCTGGTCCAAGCAAAAGCTGTACCTGTACTCGTCGACGACGATCGAGAAAGAGAATAAAATATTCAACCGCGCTCGCTTCCGTCGATGCATCGAGAGACGACTAAATTTGACGAAAGTTCAATCCATGCGATATTCAATTCGCGTTCTCTTTGCATGTAATTTGAAAAAATATATATTCTCTTTATTTTAATATCTTATCAATTCATCTCCTTCTTCTTCAAGAAGATATAAATAAAAAAGACATGACGATCGAATTTTTAATGAAAAGAGAATTTCTTTGAATCGTTTATTTCATTAATTAATTCGAATATCTGTGAAAATGTTCAACTTGCAAACATTGAAGAACTTTCATGTAAAACATACCATGCGCTTAAACTTTTACACGTGTATACATCAAAGTGGACGTGGAAAGCGAGAATTTAGTGTGAATGTTTATTGGAGTTTCGAATGTTGGATATAGTCGTGAATGAGTCGAGGATTTGCAGGTGTTAAAATATATTGTTATATATTGCCAGATGTACTCGAGGTAATTGTTGAATAGAAGTTTTCTCCAGTTGTATTCCCAGTTGTTTCGTCGTATCCCATTCCGAAACATAATTATAGTTTTATTCAATGTTGAAACTATTTTATAATTTATCTTTTCTTTTTTTCTTTTTGAAGATAGAATGATGAAAAATCCAATCACACGACATGTTATTAGAACCAGAACCGAACCAATCTCGTGACCACCGACTTTTAATTGCTTCAATCCCGAAAGAAAACTTCTTTAATTATCCTGTCTAATTCCAACATCCTTAAAAATAGTTCTTCCTACAAAGAGAAAACATCGATTTACCTGTCAATAAAAATCACGAATATTTATTAAAAATTTATTGAATTTATTTAAAATATATATATATACGATTTAAACAATCTTCAGCTATTCAAAAGAAAATCCTATTTCCTTTTAATTTAACCATTTTTAATTTAAACTAAACCTAAGAATTAATGAATTATTTAATAAGGATAGTCCAGAATTAATCTCCAATTGTTAAAAATTTCCCTGATTCCTTCTTAATGATCGTATATAATTATATAAATTAATCTTCACCTATTCCAACATCGAAAGAAAATCCTAATTCCTTTTAATTTACTCCATTTTTAAACTAAAGTAAAATATCTAAAAAGTTAATGAGTTATTTAATAAGAATAATTAATCCAGAATTAATCAATCGTTACCAATTGCCAAAAAATTTCCCTGATTTCTTCTCAACAACCGATAAAATTCACCCCGTGCGTCGAATCCACGGGACACCCGGTACGTAGCTGGAAACTTTTGGCACCGCGATAATATACCGTTATACCGGCCACTGCAGAAAAATATAATGCGACGTCCCAACCGCTTTACATAAATCATATACCTGTGCGCAGGTATGCATCGAAACAAATGCAACACCCAGGTCACCGGTCATATTGTCTCGCGCGATAAATCACCGTGATTGCAAGTACGCGATTCGACGTTGTTAACGTTCTAACGAGCTAAAATAAAATAGCCATAATGGAAATTTCATGCTATATCTGCTATTGAACACGAGAGATTTTCTGTAAGAGGTGCAGTAAGCGTTTAATATTAAAATTATTATCTTAAACGTGGGATCACATTTGAAAAGGATTTGAATATAGTGTCTAGAAATGGTGTACAGCTGTTGAGGAACGTGAATTGGCATGCAGGCATTGATTCGAGTGCAGGGTTTAAGTTCATCACGAAACTGAAGTGTCGAATTTTCTGTAAGCGGTACAGTAAGCGTTTAATATTAAAATCATCTGAAACTGGGGATCACATTTGAATATAGTGTCTAGAAATGGTGTACAGCTGTTGAGGAACGTGAATTGGCATGCAGGCATTGATTCGAGTGCAGGGTTTAAGTTCATCACGAAACTGAAGTGTCGAATTTTCTGTAAGCGGTACAGTAAGCGTTTAATATTAAAATCATCTGAAACTGGGGATCACATTTGAATATAGTGTCTAGAAATGGTGTACAGCTGTTGAGGAACGTGAATTGGCATGCAGGCATTGATTCGAGTGCAGGGTTTAAGTTCATCACGAAACTGAAGTGTCGAATTTTCTGTAAGCGGTACAGTAAGCGTTTAATATTAAAATCATCTGAAACTGGGGATCACATTTGAATATAGTGTCTAGAAATGGTGTACAGCTGTTGAGGAACGTGAATTGGCATGCAGGCATTGATTCGAGTGCAGGGTTTAAGTTCATCACGAAACTGAAGTGTCGAATTTTCTGTAAGCGGTACAGTAAGCGTTTAATATTAAAATCATCTGAAACTGGGGATCACATTTGAATATAGTGTCTAGAAATGGTGTACAGCTGTTGAGGAACGTGAATTGGCATGCAGGCATTGATTCGAGTGCAGGGTTTAAGTTCATCACGAAACTGAAGTGTCGAATTTTCTGTAAGCGGTACAGTAAGCGTTTAATATTAAAATCATCTGAAACTGGGGATCACATTTGAATATAGTGTCTAGAAATGGTGTACAGCTGTTGAGGAACGTGAATTGGCATGCAGGCATTGATTCGAGTGCAGGGTTTAAGTTCATCACGAAACTGAAGTGTCGAATTTTCTGTAAGCGGTACAGTAAGCGTTTAATATTAAAATCATCTGAAACTGGGGATCACATTTGAATATAGTGTCTAGAAATGGTGTACAGATGATGAGGAACGTGAATTGGGATGCAGGCATTGATTCGAGTGATGGGTTTAAGTTCATCACGAAACTGAAAAATCGAATTATTATTTTCAATATTGTTTGAACTATTGATTTATTAAATCCATCGCTGGAAACGATGAACAACAGCGTGAACACGAGATAATCTGTTCTACGATTCGCAGAAATGTCCACCAATGACTATGTATATGAGAATAAGTGACTCCCCTCGATCGTACACGAGTGATTTTCGTTCGAACCATGCGTGACTTGGGTTATGTGTACGCTCTTTTCCATGGAAGAGTTCGAAGCTTCGAGGAAAAAAGGGTGGATGCAAGGGTTGATGAGGGGCAATTGGATATTTGGAGGCGTTGATTTCGATGAATGAAAATTGCGGAGTGGAAAAGGCTTGAGAATAGAAGAAGAGGATTTCGATTCTTGGTATACGCTTATGTTCACAAGTCATGGAATATTGATAGAGAAATTACTTGAAATTATTTAAAGTTAATTTCTTTTTGATCAAAGGAAATTTTAATAATAAATTTTAATTTTTAGATACGTGAAATATATATTTTTTAAAGAATTTTTTATTCTAAAAGTTAATATTTTAAATTTTTTATATAAATTAAAAATTATAATTGATTAGTTTTATCAAAGACTACAAAAAATATATTTATGTGTACATTTATTTTTCCATAATTTTACTTGGATAAATAGATTAATTAGTATGAAAATAAATTCATATGATAAATAAATTCGATGATAAATATTTTTTATGATCACCGTATTTGTAATTACAATTTTATTTATACGTGCATGTACCAACAAGAATATTTCATGACTTGTAGACATGAGTGTACATTAAATAGGGGTGAATGGAACTTTTCGTGCGTTCAACCCTTTCAGACGATTGGCAAACGAATTTGCTGAAAATAATAGGTAGAAATGTGCGTTTTATTCGAAGACTTTGCAAATAAACACGAATAACCCTCGCCAATTTCTATCAATTTCGCAATTTAACAACAGATTGATATCCCGCTTTAATTAAAAAATTCAAATATTTTTAGAAATAAAATAACTACTAAAAAAACTATTAGCAATATCAATAAAATTATTTAGACTTTCATGCAATACAAGATTACGATTTAATTTAAATAATTGAATTTGATGACACACGATCGAAACAATTTCTTTTAATTACATACAAACACGTTGCATAAAGTCGAATAATTAGAAGAAGTCGTTCACAAACAAGTTTCATTCAATTTCCCTTGACACGCTGCTAATTCCATCGGATAATCTCGTTAAAGCACTTTTAATGCATCGTTTCCTCTAATAGCGCGTAATCCGACCAACATTTAATTACCCAAATCTACCAAACACTATGAATCCGCGTTAAAACAACGATCGAATATCCTTTTTCGATCGTTCCTCAAATTCTTCCCTGCGATAATTTATCCTCTTGATTTTTATTATCGAATAAAATTTTAGATTTATTCCTTAAT
>NW_006263365.1:315136-329421 GCF_000469605.1 Apis dorsata
CTTTCGATCGAAACAAACTTAATTTTCTCATTTTCAATTCATCGATCATATCGCTTATAATCGATCTCATTTCGTTCCTTGTAATATAAAGATCGATAAAAGGATATAATAAAATCGATAAAAGGACATATTCCCGGAATTAGTCACTGGTTCACGCGACTAATAACGTGGTTAACAATATCCCTTCCCGAACTTGAATTACTCGATCAATCTGACAAAGATCTATCAATGGAGCGATGATTTTTCAATCGTTTTATATATATATATGTATCGACGATAGTTTCAATTGATTAATGAGGTGAATAAAGCGAACAATAAACTGGTATTTTTAAAAGATATCGAAGATCTTTTCGTCGTGATTTTTCTATCGATCTCTTCGCTTTCGTGGAAAAACTATCGCACAAAATGATGAACGGTTCTTTCATTTACTTCTGATCCAAAAATTTAATTTTCTATATTTCCATAATTGCAATTCACTCGTATCTAGAAATAATTAAATTAGTTATTAATTTAATTATTCTTATTATTCATTTCGTACGAATAAAAATACGTACCTTCGATCTAAATACTAAAAACGTGTCTTCTAAACCTATCCTCAAATAAATAAACAAAAAAAATTCGATCCTCCATAATAACCTCACACTAAGAATCACTGTTCCACGATGAATCAGTTATACCATCAGTGCATACCATCTTCAACCGTCACTGAGTCACTCCATTTGGGATGGCAAACGTGGAGTAAACGACCCGTTTGATACGACTCCAAATATAAAATCATTCCCTCGAAGAAATATCTATCACGACCCACTGAAATCTCTTCATTAGAAGAAGAAAAAAAAATGCTAATTCGAAACACACGCGACGAATAAGAGCAGAGACTTCCCATTGATTTACACTCCTTCAAGACACTTTAACCTCTGTGGAGAAGCTGCTTGATTAATTGATACGCGTTTTCTTGCTCTCTGCTTCGAATGAGATAAGGAGTGGTTGAGCAAAACCAGAAGAATTCGATGATCAAGTTAATAAGATCGTTTAAATTGTTTTATCTGTGACGAATTTTTCTTTTCTGCAATCTAGTTTGAATTTGATTTTTCGTGATTTTTTGGAAGATTGTTGGATGAATTTTTGGATATTCAAAAAATATATTTCTCAGACAAGTTTTTTTAAATAGATCTTGCAATTCGAAGGATCGAACTTTTTGAAATTCTTCATTATGTTAATTCTCTATCTCGAGTAATAAATAATTCACCCTCACGAATTTATTTAACCTGGGTGTCGAGCCAAGCTGCTCGCTACATCGCTACGAAATGAGAGCAGAGAGGTCTGTAAAATTAACATTGGAGCTCTGCTGGCTAGGATCTCTCCAGCCTCTAAGAGTGAGCGTCAATCAGCTGTATGGAATATAATATCGAGTTCAGAGAGATTCGTAATCGTCGAGGATCGTAGGAAACTCGGGGTTGGAAGAAGAAATCGTGAGTAGAATAATGGGGTCACGTGCATGAAACGTTTCTGGATCGCCAATTCTGTGTAAATACAGAATTTCTTAGTTAAAAACGTGCCACTGGGACGTCTTTTCGAAAAAAATTGTACGATGATTCTCTGGAGACATATTTTTGAAGGATGTTTGAGGGAAGAGGGTGGAAAATATTGGCAATCTAATCGTTGTATCGTGAATGGAAAAAAAAATTGTTGTGTTATCTTCTTATTTGAATAATAATATTCAACAATCTTATTACGTGGACTACTTTATTTTAATAAAGATAGCTTCTTTATAGATTTTTTTTATCAGCCACTTAAGCTTGAGTGGTCGAGTAATTACTTTATCATCGAGTTAAATTTTATTTAAATATGTAGATGAGGGCCGTATCTTCTTTGTTAATATTTAATTTTATTTTGTTATAATATGCATGTTGTATGATGTTTAATTTATCCATTATTTCTGCAATATAAGTCAAATTTAAAATTATAATCCAAGCAACTTTACGTTAAAAAAATATATATCAGCATATATTTTACAATCGTTAAATATTTATCCAATATTTTCCTTTTCAAAAAATCGAGAACATATTTTCTATAAAACGATAAGTTTCGAAAAGATTATTACAAATGGAAGAAAGATCAAAACTCGATTTCCTCGATCGATCGAATCTTTAAAATTATCGATATCCCCTGATAAAAGTTTCCTTTCCGTTCAATCCACTTCAAAATCTGATTCAAACAGGTTTCCAAGATGGCTCCTTTAATTTTCTTACGGAACAGCGCTGCTTGCTAACCCCGTTGCTGTACATAAAATATTACGTTTATTCAAGGAATCAAGTTAAAAATAGAGCTGGGTGTATCGTTCTTTTAAATCGCTCTTTTCGAGAGCTGTTGTGCAAAGTACTTCTCGAGAGAAGTATTGACGTAATCGAATTGGCAAGACGAGCATCGACGAACTCGAAAGTCGAGAGATTCAACATTGTAAAATGAAGCATCGCTAATTCTTCTTAGTTTGTGACCAATAACTTGGATTCCGAATGATATTTCCAAACATTTCTATTTATTTCTTTTTTCGTGTTGAGATGTGAATATTCCAAGAATTCGTTCGACTGAATATGCAAATTATGTAAATTAGAATGAACTTGTTTATTTTTTGCTCCATCGTCAACTGTCTTTCCCCCTCCTGCTTGCAACATTCCATTTCCACGAAGGATTCACCGAGTGAATTCTTATATCTTGCCAGACACATATTTTAAAACGTCATTTTGATCAACGAAACGGAGAATGACTCGAGGAAAATTAATTCGAACGATTTGTGGAGATTTTGATAAAATAGTAATGGTTTTGGCTGAGCTTTGCTTTGCCTTTTCAACTCAGCTTCGTCGAATAATTCATCTTATTTACCTTCGTTTCATCGAGCAATAAAACCAAAATTTATTATTGGACTTGGAACTTGCCTTGCTCAGAAAAAAGACAATAAAGATTCACGTGTTTATTCAGAAATGAAAGAATAAAAAATTCATTCATTGAAAGATAAATATTCTTCGTAGCCACTTTGTACTACCTTGCTAATTGTTGGAATATATCATAAGAAGATTAAATAAAATGTTAATTTATTCAAGAATGAAAACGAAGAAAAAGAATGTAATTAGTGCACAATCACAGTGTAAATACAATATGAGCAATATGAGAGAGAGTTTCAAGAAAGGGTAAGAAAAATATATTCCCAAGACACTACCATCCAAGAGCAAAGTTTCATTCCACCTTTTGTTTCCATCTTTACATTTAGAAATAAAGTTTTCCATAGCAATCCAGGAACTAAAAAGAGAAACAATAAAAATGATAATAAGTATTCAACAACTGTGAATAAAATATGAATAGAATAAGAAAGATTTTCTCAAGAAAAAAAAAAAAGAGCAGAGAGAAAGAATATTTCCAAAAAAGATCCAAGATCATTTCTTCTAAAAATGCTTTCTTCAGAATAACAGAAATGCATCTTAAAAAACAAACTGATCATTTTTAGATACATCCTTCAAATTGAATAAATAACTATATTATTCTATAATTAATATAAATATAAGCTGCATCTTATATTTATATTATTATATAATTATATAATTATATAATATATAATTAATATAATATTTATATATAATTTATTATATAATTAATTATATAATAATATAAATATAACTGCATCTTAACCACATTTTTCTCAATCTTTCTTCCTCAACTTTTCAGCGGCCAGAAACTAGATTTTCCATCAGACACGGATATCCGTGATCTAGGCACGGGAAACAAAGCCATACAACGAGAATCGTGGGCAGGATAATGAGGGCACAGGTACATACGCGACAAAAGAACCGTTCGACCGCGTGTGTTAACACCTTTACCTCCTCTCGACACCGTTCTCCACCATCCGCCTTCGACCTCTGGCCAACGTAAGCGGATTAGATCTCGCACGGGAAAACAGGCATAATTCCGTCTATTCGGATATATAACGTTTCCATAACGGTTCGATATTCCTTTTCGCCATGGATTTATCACGATGAATATGATTTATCATTCTGCGATTAGATCTCTTCGTATCTTTTGATCTTTGAGGATTGGTTTGCATGGGATGGAATATTTGATTTTGGATCCTGATGGTTTAATCTATCGACAAAGAAAGGTTTAAGTTAGTACAAAATGGAATAAAATGATATTGTTGTATGGTTGATTTGGATAGGAGTTGTAAGGAAAATGAGGATAAATTTATTATTAACTAATCTAAATATAAATATTTGTGAAATATAATTGTATAATAGCTTTGTACTTCAATCTTATTATTTAATTCTTAGTGAAGATGAAAAATTTTGTAGCAAGAAGTTTGTATAAGTTTGATATTCATCCTAGAAAAACTCTTGACACTTTTGTTATCCTTTTAAGAGGGAATTATATTCAACGATAAATTAACCGTTAAATATCTCTTTTGTTAGTCCATTGAACATGTCAATGTCCATATTTATTAATGAATCAGTCATCTTCTTTTAATGAAGACAATTACAATGTAAACAAGATAAGCTATTTAAACACTTGTCAAAAAGGGAAGAAAGAAAAGAAATTTAGAAGAAACAAGAGATATTTTAAGAATCGATAAATTTCATTTTTACAAAAAACGAATCTGCATAAAGTATTTTTATTCTAAGGTCATGATCCAAATGTCCTCCACCAATTTTTATCACCTTGAGACATGTTGTTAAATACTTTCAACTCAACGGAGATATGTATCTTTATTTTATAACCAATATAAAAAAAGCATTCCAAGGATGATCATACAACTGTCTCACTTATCCCCCTTTTCCTTAGTTTACCATTATTAAAAAATACACGATAAATGCATTCAACAAATAAAATTGCATAGAATCATGTTCCTAATTATACAAATTAATTCGATATAAATTATTCAATTTCTCTTACCTCTTAATGATTCTTCTACAAAAAAACAAACTTATTAATATAATATTCCAATAATACTTTTAAAAAAAGATTCATAAACAGAGCAAAAAAAAGTTAACAAAAAAAAAAAAAGAGAGAAAAATATCGATACTTCGTAACATCTTTGGCATTTCATAATTTTTTACACTCCGTTTATATACTATAAAGCGAAGATTTATTTCGTTTTTTTTTTTTTTTTAAACCTGGGAACCCGCCGTTTCTTTTGTTTAAAAAAAAAAAAAAAAGAGAGAAAAATATCGATTCTTCGTAACATCTTTGGCATTTCATAATTTTTTACACTCCGTTTATATACTATAAAGCGAAGATTTATTTCGTTTTTTTTTTTTTTTTTAAATCATGGAAACCGATCATTACTATGACACATCGTCGTTGATTGCGTCTCTTCGTATTCATTATTTATTATAATTATCCGTAAAAAGAACCGATAATCTGACTTCGAGTTAATTATCCTTGGTTTTTTCCGTCTTATCGACCAGTCGATATCAAGTACAAAAGAAACGAAAGTGATTGTTTACACGGTGTTTTACGTCCAATTCGTAATTCCCTTGGATGACTCCCGCCATTTTATCGACGTCGAGGTATCACAGATTCCCGCAAACACGAATAAAAAAAAAACTTCTAGGATTTCATCGACGATTCTTTCATTTATCCGATTATTTTATCGAATCGAGGATAATTGAGAGCAGTGTTCACACATTTCTGCATCTTCATCATATGAATTATTATAATCTCTCAGAAATTAATTTTTAATTTTTGTTTTTAAAAAGACTCAGTATTTTCTTCGATTTATTCTTGCATGGTGGAATCATCTCTCATCTATTACTTGCAACATCCATCCTGAGGAACTGTTTAGCAGAATCTTTCACAAAAATATCCGGTTTCGTGTTAAACAGTTATTCTTAAGTACGTAAGTACTTCGGCCTGAATTTGAACGAGGAATTCTTGTGGAATGAATCGAGAGGCAACCTTCAACAAGAGTTGGAAATCCTCAAAATAAACGAAGGATATAACTGTAAAGCGTATACGTGGTTGTAAGTCGCTTCCGTGTGACATCATTATTGGGTATGAATGAGTCATGACAAAAAAAAAAAAGAAAAAAAGGAAGAAAAATAACTAGAGGATGGAAAAATACAATATAAAATTGAAAACAGATAATTGAACAGATTAAAAGAGAATGATTGTATTGTTTCGCGTCACGTGATTCAGATAAAACTGAGTTATTTTTCTTCTAATAATATATACACCAAGATTATCGAGCGAGATAAATATTCAAATAAAGATAAACGATTTAATTTTCCAATATCTTCACTCAATAATTGTAACTTTCGATTCACGCATTTTCGATCTTTTAAAATTCAATTCAAAAGATTCGAAATCAGGATTCAGATCACGAAAATTTCCATCTGAAAAAAAAAAAAAGAAGCAGCTGTTCATCACAGATATTACTCAATCAATCAAAGTCTTCTTGATGGAAACAGTGTTTCGATCAATTCTTCGAGACAAGGGTAGAGAAGGAAGAAACGTTCCCAAGAACGGAGAAAAATAAAATGTAAGGTTAGACAAGATCAGAAATCAGATGACGAATACTTCGTCAATTACCTTGCATGGACAAAGAAAAAAGAAAAAAGAAAAAAATCGAGAGAAAAGGAATAAAAGAACATGTCATAGAGAACAGTATTGACCTTTCTATTCGCTTTCTTTCGCCGGTGTAGGCGTACTCTATCAAGGGTTTTCGGTGCCTTTGGACGATCGCCAGCACGCTCTGTATAATGCTGTTACAATGCTAATTCCTGATCGCAATGTCTTGCGGTGCCAGGCGAAATTATGCGGACCGGCCTGCCAACCTTATAATGCTTTATAGGTGGTTTCTACGTGGCGAACACGGTTATCGTATCGACGTCAATTCAAACGAAAATAATGTTTCATTTACGTAGTATATGAGAGACATGGCGGATGGCCGATAATAATAATAAATGCTCTCGCAGAAATTGGACAGTTCCGTTTGGAATCGATTCCTCTGGTTTCGAATGTTAGAATGGTTTTTGTTGGATTTTAATCGATGCGGAGTCAACGCTGTTTGCAGGGAAGAAAATTAATCATTTGATATTTATATTTGATGGATTGACATCGCGTTAACGGATTATGAAATTTATTATATTTCGAATTACAATAAAAAGTATGTTTTTATTTTATTCTGACTACTTGTCGCAGAAACAAAATAATAAATAAAAATATAAATATAAATATATAATAACAACGTTTATCTGGATAAATCATAAATCATTACGATACAAACTATCGTAAAGATAAATGGTTTCGCGTTTGTATATTACGTGTATGTTGTCGCCACGGTGTCAAAGTTGAGATTGAGAAGAAATTATTTTATTTATGCTTTCTCAAGGTTCGAATTGATACGACTCTTTTCTCTATTACTCGAATTAATCGTAAATAATTTTCAAGGGGGATAAGTGTTTTTATGATGAGACGAGGCTAAGTGATTTTGTGACAAAGTTTGTGTCGGTTGAAAGTCCAAGAAATAAAAATAAGAGAAAAACTTATCTACTTGTGATTTCGATAATTTTTTCAACGAATTTCTTATTCGTGGTAAGTAGGTTATATAAATAAGTAGGTTCGTTTTAATTGTGCAGTTTTAATTAAGTTAATAATACATTTCAATGGAATGGTACGAGGATGTTCGATGTTTATTTAATTAATTTATATACACAATACACGAAACATTCTTGAGTTTTAACGGCTTAGAGGAAATTTAAATAAATCGATCGATTTTGTTTTATAATAATAATAAGTTTGATGTGAAGCAAAAATTTTTTTTTGAAATTTATCCGATATATAAGAAATTTTCAATTATTGATCAAAGTAATTTAGCTTTTATCTTCTTTCATAAATTTAACAAAGCGATCGTTAAATGCGCAAAGTTTTCTAATAATAAACGATTGTTGTAATTATTCGAAAACGATAAATATTCTTTCTAAGAATAATAATATCTTTTATATTTTATTGCTTATTTTGAAATACTCAAACGAATAATTAACCAATAAACGGTATGAAAATTAAAACTTTTAGTCTTTTATTTTCGTTTCAGCAATTATAAAATAATACATTTGAAAACATTTCAAAATTAAAATTGTTGAGAGTTATTTTTACTTCTCGAAAAATAACTCTCGAGAGTTTTACTCTCAAATATATTTATTCGCAAATAGATATTTTTAAAATTTATTTCGTAAGAATAATTATCGATTGCCTTATTTTTAAAAAAAAATTAAAGATCGATTAATTAAACAAAAGTGACACGAAAATAATTATAGAAAACTATTATCATAATTTCGACTTATCGTTTAAAATTAAACAAGAGACGAAGAATGTGTGGGTTCCTCGCATGGCACAAGTGTATATAAACAAGGATTAACTTGATGCTTACATATATTTTCCCGAAATTTAAATTCAACTATTATCATTCGTTAAATTTCATTCGTAATCTGGATGGAATTGTTATAAACAAATTCCAAGCTAAGGAATGATTAAATTCCTCCAACAAAAGTATTAAAATCTCGGTATCAGCTGTCAGAAATAATTTGAAATTCGCACGATTATTTTATCGGCTCTAACATGGAAAAAATTCCGCGCAAGATGAATTTATTAGAAACACAAGAGACGAAAACAACGTGTAGTACAACATGCGTGTATATAAACAAGGATTATGTCGAATGATGCTCGAGAAATAATTCCCCGAAATTTTCGTCGTATTTCCGATTATAAATCCACGTCGAATTTGCAACAGAAATACTAAAACCTCAGATATCAGCTGTCAGAAATAATCAGAATAATCGATTATTCTTTACGATTATTTTATCTACAGGAAAAAAATTCCACGCTAAATGAATTTATTAGAAACATAAATTTAGCATTTTAAGGAGATTGCAACAAATGTTAAGATATTCGAAATTATGTGTATAGATCTTGAAATTCAAGACTGATAAAATAAACTACGAAGAAGATCGAAATATATTATTGATGATAATATTTCAAGGAATAATCTATGGAAAAAAGAGGAAGAAAAATAATGAATACTAAAATAGGACAAGAAATAAAAAAAAAAAAAATTTATCTCAACGACGTGCAATTCACAATTGCATGCATAAAAGATACGTATTCGAAATATATATGGAGCAAATTAATAAAAGAATACGAGGTTCGTACGATTTAATGGTAAAATAACGTGGGGGATCCTTTGCCTCCCTATCTTCTCTGAGAAGTTCGACTTTATTTTTAACATCAGGCTACCCCACTGAGCTTCGACATTTTTTCTTCCTAGGTCGATTGAAGGGCTTTCGTGATCGACCATTCGTTTAATTAACCTCTCGCCTTACGATCTGAATCGTAGCATGAGAATTGAAAAACGAATTACGACGAGGATAGGTTGATTTTAATTTCAACATATATAAAACTGTGTGGGTCAATGAATAGAAATTCTGTATAATATTTCTATTCAAACGTGACATTGAATCGTAAATTAGCCATTGTTGGAAAATAAGAATTAAAAAGTAACTAGTGGTTCTCTAGTGATTTAAAAAATAGAATGATATTATCGTTGAAGAAATAAATTTTTGAAAAGTTATAAATAATAATCATTTAACGAAGTTTAAATAAATTTTATTCCTTGGATAATAATAATATCAAAGGATAAATTATTTAAACATTGTAATAATACACGAGATTTTAAATTACGTTTAATTATATATCCAATAAATTTGGCAACTTTTCCATTTGCAAAACAAATCTGTTGCAAATTCTGTTACAACAAGAGTTATGAACGTAATTTGCTTAAATAGCAATAACGTTTTTGATCATTTCTAAATGATAAATGATTATTGTGTACGAGATAAATATTAGTTGTAATAACGCATTCGAAACAGTATATGACATTTACATGCATTAACAACGATGGTGAATTCATTAGCGTTGAAACACGTGAGAATTTAATGAACAGAGTGCAAATTATGTGAAATAAGTGCAACGAATATATCCGTAGGATTGAAGGTGGATTATTTAGTTGAAGCATATCTGGAAAACATATCTGCTATGCAAACTAGGCGAGATGGAAATACACATTTAATATCTCGAATCTAATCTGTCCCGTCTTTTTTATTTATTCTTTATTTTATTCCAAACAATTATTTATCCTTTTCATTCGTTATTCTTATTCCAAAAATAAAAAATACAAAAATATAATTCTATTGCGATAAAAAGTAAGAATAATTGTCGAAATAATCTCACACCAAAGTTGTGACATTATTTCGTACAAATATATGTTGTTCAATTAATATACTTGTATTTTATTATTTTAGTATTTTAAATTAAACAGATATTTTTATGCATTTTCGTGAAACAACATTATTCGAAGTAATATTTCAAATAATATCGCTTCAAATATACATACAAAATTTATTCTGTTAAAGAATAAGAAAATAGAAAAATATCTAAATTATAAAATAGCAGAGGTGCACAATTTGAGATCAATATTTTTGAATTCAATTTTGGAATCACATATGTACAACTGTGTTATATTATAAGAATTTCTTTCTTTCTTTCTTTCCAAAGAATCCTCTTCTTTTTTTTATCACCAATTTTTCACTTCGAATTTTCTATCCGGCCGCCATTATTCAGTCATCGATTCTTCGGTCGTTCGAGTAACCGCACAGCCATGCAATAAATTATCCTCAACCTCGACCTACGATGGAATTGCCAAGAGAAAACACTGGATTACGGCAACCAGTGACTTTCTCTGACGGAATGGGCTGACTGGTATATACACGGACTTGGTCGTTAGAATGTCGACGAACATTGAGAGTTTTTTATTCAAATCACGAGGTCCTGGTCGCATTTTATGCGTGGAAAAATGAATGGATTCATTATTGTTGAGGCGTGAGACTTTGAAGTTGCATATCAATTATTTCAAATTATTGTACTATTTTATTATTACGTTTTTCCATGGGGATAATAAATTACTATAATAAAGTGTATCTTACTCTCTTAAAGAATAAAGAAAAATTTTACAATGTAATAAATAAAATCTAAATAAAATAGAATTTATTTAGATTAATCTGGAATTTGGAACGAATGTTAGAACGGAAGAATACAGAAAATGTAAAAAATTTCACTCTCATAAATGCGGATTGAAACTCTAGAGTAAAGTTTGAGTTCGATTTGGAGGATATATCGATTTGGAAACGCGTGAAATATGTGCACTTAGGAAATGAGAAGAAGATGTGACTGATGTGAAATATAAAAATCGATAGAATTTTACATTTTACAAATTGAAAATGTGAAATAACCCCTTTTGAATGATAAACGAAAACAATTTTTCAAGAAGTAATCATCTATTTAATTTATCAAACGGAATTATTAATATTAAAAATTCCATTGACTAATAGAAATAACCCTGAAGAAAATCTTTGCAAATTGAATTTTTTTCTTTGCATGGATGTGGTACATTCATTGTGAAAAATGATTCAAAACTGTCGATTAATCACGTTTGTGTCGCAAAGAATTTCGAAAATGAAAAATTACACAGATTACACACATTTATCGTATTTACATATATACATTTTATATACTCTGTACAACAATCTACACAGATTTTCATTATAAATAACAATTTTTGAATTACGTGAAGAATTCTTGTGTATCGTTATATTATCTTCTTCTTAATGCACAACAATTGATTACGCAGAAAAATTTAATTTTGAAACTCAAAGAATCGTATTACCTTAAAAAAAAAAAATACTTATTCTATACAAAAAATAATTTGTGAAAACAAGAAAACTCATCTATCTACAAATCATAGAGATAAAATTTGCAAAAGAAGAAACTGTCAGATGCATCGCTGACAGATTTACAATTTTTAAACTCATCAACAAACGATATCTCAAAGCTTCCTCGAATTTCCTCAAATCTACATCCTGGTCTTTCGTCACAATCATACAAACAAACCAGATATCAACCAAAGTGTGTCACTCGTGTACGATATACACATTCCACCACGTTGCAACGCGAACAAATATTCGAAGATTCGTTTAAATATTATTATTATATCGGATCGATTTACATTTATATTCGTTCGAAGTATCGAAAGACATCTCGACACGTGCTGTAAAGCGATCGTATGGTGGATGATCGATTGTAAACCGAATTTCCCATACCAAGCCTCCAACACCACCACACGATCCGCCTACTTTGTATTTCACACGTAGCTGGTTGAAAACGCGAAGATTTAGTGAGAAATTTCTGACAGAATATGTGTACATAAAGATATAAAGAGGATGGCAAGTTTGAAAGAGGATTGATACATTGAAATTTATCGAAAAATATTTCGATATTAATAATCGAATTAAATGACCCCTTTTATACTTACACAAGTATTTTGACAAAAAAAAAAAAAAATAAGAGGTTCTCCAAGATAGACTGGGTACACAAAAGATTAGAGCTTTCAATATAATTGGAACGAGATATGTCACCAAGTGTAAAAAATAAAATATCGGTATCACGAAATCTAAATAATGTAACAAGTATTTGATACTTGTATATGATACAGTATCATTTCTAAATGATTTCGGAATTATATATTATTGAAAGAAACTTTTTATATATTCGTGTCATTATGTAAAAAAAAATAAAAATAAAAAAAATAAAGATAGCGATTCTTTCGATCTGAAATTTTTATTTCCAATTCGAATATAAAAAAAATTGGATTGGAAATATCGTTACGATAACGAGTATATTTTCAATTTTAATTATTTATCGTTCCGTGTAAAAATTCAGATAACAGTTACATAACGCATAATCTTTAATGAATTGATTGAACGCGTGTACGACACTATTTCTAAAATTATTTTTCCGATATCTAACGCTCGAAAATATCGCTGCCTCACTTGGTCGTTTCAAATATTTATCAACAGTACTCAACGATATTTTTATCCTCATCAACGTGAAAACAGGTGTGATCCTGAAATAGGATCGCAAATATGATAAAAAAGATAAGAATTCTTAGGGTAGAAAGGGAGGAAGAATATCCGCGATAATGTCATCCCGTGGAAATTTCACGTTTCGAAATTTCCTCGATGATCGACAATTCCGATAGTGACGCTCCATTATGCAATAGGTAGGGAACCATGAAAAGAAAACTACTAACAGCGGGCACACTCTCTCCGGATCGATTCGATCACCGATCCGACCTTAGCCTCCTTTCATACCGGAATGGGGAAATCGGCAATTATGACAAACATGTTACTTTCTCCGTGTGTGTGCGCGTGTGTGTCACGTTGCGTATAACGTTACACGCGTAACATGCAAATACGATAGGTGTCCGAGATGAAACGTGAATTAATCCGAGTTTATTTCAAAAGTTACGTTCAAGTTTTTTCGAGATGCGTGTTCGAAAGAGTATTCCAGTTTAGGAAGTTCTTTATTCTTTATTCGTCCTATCATTTCTTTATAATAAAATGTTGAATGTATTTATGTATAATTTTTCATTTATACTTGTGAATATACCAAGGAAATTTGGCAAAATTGGAACACTTTGTATGTTTTTATCTTAAAGTTATTAAAAACTTCAACTTATTTCCATACCAATTGTAATAGGACCTTCATCTATAATCAAAAATCTTCTTCTAAATGATATTTCTTATATATGATTATTATATATTATGATATGATAATTATGTATCATCAATATATTCTTATATATACAATATCATACAATTAATATGTTTAATATGTTTTTATCTTAAATCATTAAAAACTTCAATTTATTTCCATACCCAATTGTAATAGGACCTTCATCTATAATCAAAAATCTTCTTCTAAATGATATTTCTTATACATATCATATACAATTAATATATTTAATATGTTTTTATCTTAAAATTATTAAAAACTTCAACTTCTTATTTCCATACCAATTGTAATAGGATCTTCATCTATAATCAAAAATCTTCTTCTAAATGATATTTCTTATATATATCATACAATATCATATAATTAATATATTTAATATGTTTTTATCTTAAAATCATTAAAAACTTCAACTTCTTATTTCCATACCAATTGTAATAGGACCTTCATCTTAATCAAAAATCTTCTAAATGATATTTCTTATATATATCATACAATATCATACAATTAATATGTTTTTATCTTAAAAACTTCAACTTATTTCCATACCCAACTGTAATAGGATCTTCATCTATAATCAAAAATCTTCTTCTAAATGATATTTCTTATATATATCA
>NW_006263365.1:329626-330658 GCF_000469605.1 Apis dorsata
TAATTTATTTCCATACCCAATAATAAAACCTTCACCTATAATCAAAAATCTTCTCCTAAAGGATTTTTCTATATTTTTGCAACATCCTGTCATACAATTAATTAACAACATTACAACTCACATGATGCAATTCCAAAAGCAATATCCATCCATTTGCATCATCCTTAATTACACCTCTAAACCATAATATTCCAAATAAAATATCAAATCATACCCAAGGGCTGTGAAAAAGGAATTATTCATCGCACACGTACAAATACACAGACACGTAGCAATAAAAGGCTGATGAACTGAATGGATCATGGTTGAAAAGCATGGGAGGAGTTACGTGGCAAGACCTAGTTCAGATTGTCTTCGGGCTAATCACGAGTAATTAATCGAAACGGGGTTAGGATATTAAACTCACGTGGATCCCAATGCTCACATGATGCAACGGTATAACGTTTTCTGGAACAAGCCTTTCAACATTTCTCGCGCAATTTATCGGCAATTCTTTTTCTTCCTCCCTCCCTTCCCTCGAAACACGTCGATTGTATACCACGCTGACACGAAGACAAACGCTTCCTGCGTCTCGTGTATATACTGGGAACTTTGCTTCATTAGCTGGAACCAGGTGTATGGCAGGTGTAAATAACGTATTGAAAGGATTTATCGCTTATTTGGAACGATTGAAAAATTCTGATGCTCGAGAATGATATTTTTCTTCTTTCGCTTTTCCTTTTAATTCTTCAATTTTCAAAGATTAATTTCACTTTTATTGGAATTTCGATGTTTCGATAGAGTAACAGATCGATGAATAACGTAATCATGGAGTTATGGAATATATACTCTATTTTTCCAGAAATTTTATTATCCGTATTAATGTAGATAGTATCTTTGAAATACAGGTGTGTCGGTGGATTACGTAAACGGCGTATCGCTAATCTGAAACGATTAAACAATTTTGTGAGAATAATATTTTCCTTTTAATTCTTGGAATAATTTGTTTCGATAACAATTCTATTTCCGACTTTTGATTTTTTTTTTTTTTTT
>NW_006263365.1:330879-341868 GCF_000469605.1 Apis dorsata
ATTTTCCAATTTTTAATTTCAATTCTCGATTTATTTAGATCGTAGCATCCTCTGAAAAGATCCGATACGCAGAAAATCAATTTTCAACGAATATTTAACAACCGTAGCAACAAATTATTCCAAACATAATTTACTCGGTATTCTATTTGCTCCGTGATTGTGAAGCTAGGAGCAAAGATTCTCACCAACGATTCGTAATAAATATTCCATCACGAACAGCTGACTTCTTACGGCCGATTCGTTCATTGGGAACGACAGTGGAACATGAATAGCTTGGATGCAATCGACTGTTAAATATACGCCTATGAAATATTTTTAGCCATAATATTGCCTCGAATCGTTCATTCCACGGAATATAACTCGAATTTGCTCATGCGTGAAGCAAATTGTTCGGTGTTTGGTAATTGTCGGTGGTTCTTTCGACTTTTCCATTCTTCATTTTTTTAATTTTTGTTTCAGTTTTATACAAAAACGTAGATACAAGCAAATTTCGAAAAACGAAAAAAAAAAATTTTCTGTGTTAAGTTATTGCTAATTATATCTCGTTGCGGCATACGGATTGCTCAAGTTGCACTTCTCAAGTTGTGATTAATGAAAGAAACCTACAGATACACCTACAAAGTGCTTAGCAATTTAAATAAGTTTGTGCACCAAAAAAGTAGATCGCCGAGTTATTATTCTCGAATCACGGCTGTGTCAGATTTCAATTTAAATATCTATGATGAAGTGGAATGAATATTTATGAATTAAAAATTTTAGAAACTTGTTTCCTAATATGTTTATTTCAAACAAAAACTGCATCTGCAATGGATCTTTGTTGAAAAGTCGAATATACAATCTCTGAGGTATCATATTTTATCACGTCAGAAGATTTCAAAGAAACAACTACACAAGTTTTATCCATTCCTAAAATCGTTTAACCCATATCTTTTAACACAAATTTTACTGGAAAAAATAAATGGTATCACAGAAAAGGTTAAAGTATTTTAGATTCATCACTGCGAATATCGAAACACAGAATCACACACGCAGATTTCCTTTATTCCAGAAATCTCTTTTTTGAAATACGCATTCATCGTTTAAAGTCAATGAAACTGAAATCCGCGTGAATGGTTGGCTGACCTGGTTTTCGATAGTTATAGTTTGTTTTTGTGTTTCACCAGCAGCCTCTAACCAGCTGTACTGGTGTAACTAATTCCGCAGAATTGTTTACCATTGAAGTTTCCTATCTGTACATCCAGATATGGATCTAAAGGTATTGAGCGTATCAACCGATCGTTTCCATTGTGATAAATTCGGCCAAATAACTATCCGTAATTGTGAGGGAAGATTGAATCATATATCGGTGTGAATTACTTCGTTTTTAAGAATTAAACTCCGTCAATAAATATCTTGTTACCAGCACGTTAATAGCACGATGGAATCACTTTTAATTGCTTCATTTTCCTAGAAAAACATGAAACTGTTAAAATTCTATCTATTTGATTGTGAAATTGTAAAATTGTCAATGTTTTACAATATTTTTATTATTCAAAAATAAAATTGTTCCTTTATTATATATCTGTATTTCTATTTAATTTCTATATTTATTAATTACAGTAACTTTTATCAGTTAATTACTCGTTAAATAATATTATTTAATAGAAATTTTTATCACGCGATCAAAAACTTAACTTTAATTTATTCACATAATTAGAACTTTCTTTCTACTATGATTCTACATGTTTTTCTAAAAAAAATTTCTATTATGTATAAAACATTTCATTCAGAAAAATTCCTAGTAACTGTTCCACTCATTCTTAAAATACTTTCTCCAAGCTCTCAACAGTATCATTTCATCCAGAAATAAAAAAAAGGATTCGTGTTAATTTTTAACAAAGTTTATTTTTTCTCTTCACCTAAAAGCTTATGCAATCTGTAAATATTTGCAATCCAATCCAGAAATGTTTAAAAAAATAATTTCCTCTGTTTTCAAATCATTATCACTTTTAACTTTATTTAATTAAAATTTTTTTTATAATATATTATGAATTTATTCCTTATCTTCTCACTTTTTATCGGTTTTTTTATATTTAGAAAATACTTATTCTATAATGAAATCTATTTAAAAAACCGTTGCAATATTAATTGAGACACATTTTTCGAATCCTGTACGTTTATTTTCGACAGAGATGCTATTCTAAGGAATGTTAGCTACTATTTCTTTTCAATTCATGGAAGATTCTATCTTTTTCTCAATCCTGTACCTTATCACATAATTTAAATTCATTTAAAAATGTATGGTATTTGACATTATTAATTTTCTTTTATTAAGATTATCTTTATTTTTATTTTAATTAATAATAATATCATAAAAATAATATTAAATTAATTTATTATTATATATATTTGTGAGTAATAACAATATATACAATTTCCTTTTATATTTCGTTTGTTAAATGGACATAAACATTTTTACATTATTTCTCCTACTAATTCCTTTTTTTTTTCATTAAAAAAAGTTTCAGTAATTTAATAATGATATAATTATAAAATAAGAAATATATTTTTCATATTTCTATGATTCATTGCTAGCTAAGATAACACCAATCATGGGTCAAAGATAACAGACTCCCTTCATAACAGCAATTCTAGGAATTAGATATTTCGCGGATAATTTCGCGAGTAGGAGAAATAATGTAAAAATGTTTATGTCCATTTAACAAACGAAATATAAAAGAAAATTGTATATATTGTTATTAATCATACATATATGTAATAATAAATTAGCATAATATTATAAAAATAATATTATCACTAATTGAAATAAAAATAAAGATAACTTTAATAAAAAAAAATATAAAAAAATGTTGTTAAGATCTTTTAAAACCTGACAAACACATAATTGAATATAATCTATACTAATTATGTAATCTATCCTACACATATATTAATTTTACCTAAATTTAATCACTTCTAACTATATAAAGTCATCAAGAAACCAATTACATTAAATTGAAAATTGATAATTGCAAATGATCTTGAATGATCTTGAACACTAACGTATCTAGATCGATGAATTTGTCACGGAATAGACAGATCCATCTGAAAAAAAATATAGTTTCATTAAAAAAAGATAAAAATTATATTAAAATCTATAAGAGGTATATTTACCTAAAATTTAAAATTATTTTTTTAAAGATAACATATCTCCCTCTAAATCTTGAAATATTTTTCTCGATAACAATGAATAGTTTGCGATAATTTGTTCACTTCAAAACACCTTGATACTATCTTACTTCGAATTTTTCATTCCAAAAAGAATGTCGCATCATCGAGAATTTGTACAAGGATTACAAAATGACAAAATTGTTTGCGACGATGAAATTATGCAAAAATGGAATTTCACCCTCCGGGTTTGCCAGGAAATTTCTACGATATTACCATCAAAATTGAGTTAAAGATTTTCTTGCATCGGCGATGATCGGTTAACGGATATTGAATTTTAGAGGTCGCGAATCATTACATCATAGGGAGATGTAATTATTGATTAATCCGTTAATTAATTTTTTACCATATTTCAATTTTCAAAATGAAAATCTTGCCAACTGGATATTTAATTTGGGTTCCTAATTTCTTGATTTTCCAAAAAAAGGAGATAAAAATGGTACCATGATGTGTTTTCTGCCTTTCACCATCATCCATTAAAAATTAATTAGTGTATGATTTATGAATAGGATTTTTATGCAAATATAAATATCAATAAATTTACAATATACTCTAAATTCGTAACAAAATTTCAATAATCAAGAAATTAATTCACCATATTCGATCATTTTATCCATCAATACAATAATTGAATCGAATATTCATAAGATAATGAAATATTCAATTTCTAGAACAAACAAAAAGTAGAAGAGAATATCAGAAATTCTGATCAGAATTTCTATTTTATTGGAGCGTTTATACATTTGTCGGAATAACCACAATCAAAACTAAGATCTGTTTCGAAAAAAGAGGAAAAATAAAAAGAAAAAAGGAAAGAAAGAATCTCGTAATCGATGCTTATCGAAATTACTCTCTCCCCACGCGATATAATTGCATGCCTCTTGGAAACCGCTTAACCGAGACGCTTAAACCGTGCCAGAAGTGTTCGTTCTCAATTTTATAATGAGCCTAATTCCATCATGATTTAAATGCACGATTAGAAGAATCAGAAAACAGTGATGAAAAAAATTCCACGATATAAACGGTACAAATCGAGGATCACACGCTCCATTAAACGAAGAACGATAATGAGATAAGTCTGTCCAATTACGAACTTTGAAAAAAAAAAAGAAAAAACCTTCCAATTAAAATTATGTTTCAAGCGCAATATTTCAATCCGTCCCTCTTTCCACGTTTTTCTCGGTATTTGTACAATCGTGTCGCTCATGGAAATCGTTACGCTTTCTGTGTTTGTAGACAGGCTTGATACGCGTGAAAGGAAAAGTCCTCATGATTCTGTAAACTGAGCCAGAGCCCTTGAAATTCTTTCCTCCTCGATCGTTTTTCTTCTTTCTTACCGAGGGAAGATGGATTATCCGCGACACACGCGTGGGCGTCACTGAAACGAGATAGTGTGTTAGTGTGTGCACGAGGTATCCTGTGCTTTCAGAATGTTCTAGATACGAATATTATTGGAGACAGTCGATGATCGTGAGCGTAGAAGCCGATAAATATACGTGGTGTCCTCGAGATTGCGGTGTGATCGAAGAGGAAGTACTTGTTGGACTTAAAAATGAGTCGAAAATAAAATATTTGTATATTTTAGAGCTCTGTTTTTGAGAAGATTAAATTTGAAAATTATATCCTTAGACATCCTTAAAAACTTTTCATGAAGTAATAAATAAATAATCATTTTCTATAATGAGTAATTATTTTAACATGGTATTGTCTTTTTAATGAGATCTGTAAGAAACATTATAATATTAATATTTTAATTATAGCATAATATTCTGTATTTTATATTAATATATAATTTGACAAATTTATTAAACGAATCTTGTACAATGATATTCTAATGAATATTGATCTCATACTGTGACAATACTCTGTTTGAAGAGGGAAAAGTTAAATTAATTATCCTATAGAAACTAAATTCAAATTAACAATATTAATTTTCAACTATATTCATTCATTTTTAAAATACAATAGGCTAAGAATTTACAAAAGATTTAAATTATTTTAATTAAAAACGAAAGATTCAAATATTTATTTTTATGAGACAAACTCCATAAAGATAAATATTTGTTTTTTGATCTTCAAGCTGCTTTTCATCTTCGAAATAACATTCACTGCATTTCTATTTCGAAAATGTACAAATGGCAATTCTGTTTGAAAACTTTTGTACTTGCCGCATCTCGAAATATTTTATACTTTTTCTTTCAGAAGCATCTGCTCCTATTCCCGCAACAGTTTGTGCACTTTTCAGAATGTACAGTTGTCTACGGACAAGTAACTATAATACGTTCGTACACCAAGAAGCCGACTTTTATTCTGCATAAAAGAACAGTGTGTAGAAAGGCTATATGTACTACTTGCATTCTCCTTCCTGTTTTTGAATATTTTCTGTTTTGGCGTTACAAATTATAGATAAAACAAAGCATATATTCTATGTTATACAAAAATTTCTGTTTAATTCTTAAGATGAAAGAATTTTATAATTTTAAACTTTCTAAATTTATTCGAGAATTTCATTTCAATTAACAAATTACATATATTGTGTCAAAATATAATTTTAATTTTTATAGTTCTTTTGTTAAATGAAATGAAATACGGAAGTTATGAAGGTTGGAATGTAAGGCCAATTTTGGTAAAAACAGCAACGAGTATTGTGATTCACTCTCTAAGGATATTCAGTATTGAATCTCGTTATTCTCATTGTCGTTTGCACGCTGCCAATAAATCAATACTCAATGACAATTTACTATCCTCGATTTTGCAAGTGAGGCAAACGAGGCCAATTTTTCTGGCTATTTCTGAATTGCCAGAACGAATCGTATTTGTATTGTTATCGTCATCGTACTTTGGTTAATTTGTTTTCATCCATATACGCGCTGTTAAATATATTTTTGCAGAAAAACTGTGAGAGGCTGTGGTCGTGAAACGAGAATTATTTACCAACACTGACAAAGTTTTCGCTTTTTCAAGGCAATACTTGCGGTCGCCAAGTGTGAGCTTTTAATAAGACTAAAGAAAACAATATGTATACGTAAATAGTAGATATGCAAAAATTTATTTCCATCTTTTAAATTATATTTCTTCAATTTTTTAATTTTTGAATGTTATTGATAATGTAAAATTTTCAATTTGCATGCTAAAAATAAAAGATATTTTATTAAATAAATGCCTGTTTATTTGTTTAATGATTGTATAAATAATAACAAGATTGTTATATTATTATTTTCTATTATTATAATATTATTGTATTATAATATTATAATAATTTAGATTACTTACTAATGAATGAAAAGTTATTAATAAATTATTAAATGAATGAGAAAAATTAATATCCAATCCCAAATGGAAATTTACGGAAATAATACACAATTAAAGTTAAAAATGCTGTTGAAATTTAAAAAAAAAAGAATGTTTTAGTTTATATTATATGTTATATCCTAAAACTAGCAAAGTTTTTTAATAGAATATAGGATTTTTTAGACACACAATATAATAGAAAGTAATGTTTATTAATTAATATAATAAAAGAAATTATATATAAATGTTTAAAAGTATTTTAGCAAAAAATTTTTTGCATACACTGTATGCAGAAATTCAATCTCTACTAGGTATACGCAGAAACAATAAAAAATACAATAAAAAAAACCATATGGCTACACAGATGGGTCGCATTAAAATTGTGATTCGTGAATATTCATAAAAAATGATTATTCATTAATAATCATTTTTTATTAGATTGATACAAAAAATAAATACAATTAAATATATATTTATTCATCAATATTAAAAGGAATGTAATATAGTTTCAAATTGGTTTCAAGGAAGTCTAATAACATTTTTAAATATTATGACGATTTTATTATAAATTTAAAAAATTAATAAAATAATATTAATATTCAACAATGACAAGACAATTAAGAAGGAATAAATAATGGGTCATTTATACATAAATTAGTGCATCTAATTTATATATAAATATATAATTGACAATACGATCACATATGTCATTTATATGCACAGCTAATAGTTTAAATCGTACGATAAAAAACTAGGCTACGCCATGATTTATTGTCCTACATTTATTGCACATTTCCAATGGTCAAGCATCCATAATGAAATATTGAATACTATCATATTTAAAAGAGCAATATTAAGCAACATCAAATTCAGTTTACATATTCATTATATTAAAATTGATATTTGAATATCTAAATTAAAAAAAAATCTATAAAATGCAATTAATAATTATATTAAGAATATATACACCTATTCAAATACAAATAATAAAATATAAAAATCCTCCTAATTTATCCTACCTGAAAAATTGACAAATCCATTTTTCAACGTGAAAAAAAGAATAACAATATTAAAGTCTTTCAAATATAACGGGCCATTGTGAAAGTCATAGTATTACAATGACAAGTAATGGCGGCATTTGAAGTCAGCTCGCTTGACGCTGACCAGGCAGACCACGCTTAAATTAATTCGGTCATTTCTTCCATTCTATTTTGAAGATACTGCACTCTAAGGATGATTACAGGCACGAAAAACTATTACGTAACCGCGAAGAAGAAATGCAAGAGTCGCAAAAAAAGAATCAAGCTCACTATTAACGAAATACGCGTGCTTACGTGACTTTCGATTTCAATATGTCCACAGATCGAATCTTTCGACCGGCGAATTACTAAATCGCGCAAGTCAGAGCGACATCTTTCCGTGATGCACGAATACCATAGAATTTATAGAGGTCACTACTAAATTTGTGAACTTTCGTTAGGTTAAAATGAATCCTCTCGTATATTTTCGCACAAAATGTCTAACCCTCGAAGTTTAAGGATACAACGAGGTTCTTATAAAAAATATATGGGGAACAGAAGAATTTACGATCCGACTCGCTCATCAAAAATTTATATCTGTACATTAAATACATATAATTTTTCTTTCAGTGAACGAAAATTGAAAAAATTTTTTCGCTTTCGCTTCCACTTTTATATGCTCGTTTTAATCTCTTTCTCTTCTTTTGCTTTCTGCAAACTTGCTCAAATGAGATACCATTTCTAGTGAAATAAATTTCTGTCGCAGATTAAAGACGAACTTTTTTGTTTCTAGTCTAACTTCATGATCGTTGATTGGTCAATAGATTTATTTCTAATACTATGCTCTATAATAAGTGGTCAAATTTTTTATGTGTTAATTATTGTGCAGAATGCAACAATTGAAATACAGTAATTATTTTTTTATTTTTTGAAATTGTAACAGGTTCGTTAAATTTTTTTTTATTATTATTGCTATTTGAGATTACGTTAATATTTTATTTAAAAATATTACATAAAAAGTAATCGATAAAAATATCCAATTGACGGAAGCGGAAAAACTTTTGATAGTTTCTTTTGCATTCTGCATAGCTAAATTTACCAATTGAAATTTAATCGAGAAAATTCACGAACGTACGGAATTGAATCTCGAGTGAAATACGCATATTACAAAATCTGATACCATAATCTTGTGTCATGAACGGGTGTGCATTTTTAAACCGATTAATTACAAATAAGAGTCTGGTATCGAATGGTAACAGCTGGCGAGTTGAAATTAACATTTCGAAAAGAATGAGCTGCTCTTTGTTTTTGGTATTGCTGATCATATGCTGCCAAACGATATATTGTTATTAGTTGAATCGATTTATTTACTATGATATACAGTCTCGAAATAATATTGAATTTTTTATATTATATTTATACTATATTTATTTATACTATATTACGTGCATATTATGTATTTATTTTATTTTAAAAGTATCAAAAATATAATTTATGATTTAACTAATATTCAAGACAGGTTTATGAATAATAATGAATTTCACGCATTCATTCTGAAACACCCTATATATATGGATATCGGTAGCTAAGCCATTCTGCCGTGCTGTGTAATACGTGTATGCACCGATCGATGCTGAAAAACTGGAGATCGAAAGTAAACGTCCGAAGTTCAACGATAATGGCATCGATACCATGAAACAATAAGGGTGAAAAAGAAAGAGACAAATACAATGAAAGACATCGAATCAAATGAGATGAAATGAGAAGGATAAAGAAATAAATGGAAAATGTATTTTTAACAATGATTAGCGAATAATCGGTTTGTTACTTGTCGCCGTAGAATTATCCATTCGTTAATTGGCACACCGATTAAAAGCATGATGAACGAGAGGTATCATTTTGCATAGGACAAGGTCAAAGTCCTAAGGACTGTAGCACGGTTGTGCACCGCTCGACAACAGCCGGATTCCTCTTTCGTCCGATGCCGCGCGCGCGGTGACAGAACACATCGAGGATATAAAAATAGTTGTGCAGACGCCGAGGTTCAAGACCTCGATATATAGATACTACGGTGGCACGATAACGTTATCCATGGAATTATGGCACAGCTGTGTTTACATGTAAACATCAGTGAAAACGAGCGACGGCGACGGCGACGGCGACGGCGACCGGACGACAAAAGGAAGATTAAAATTTCAAGATGTATCCTTTTACCATAAGATCCTGTTATGCATAGAATATTCTTCACAATGTTGGAAATTTCTCGTCTATGGATAGTAAACAGCCACAATGTACAGGAACACGCTGCATAATAAACAAAAAATTGAATGGAGAAGTATAATTCTCAGCAAGCGTGTAAGATAACAAAGATAGCTCATTTTCAAGAATCCCATATGCAAAGAGATAACTCACGATAAAAATCTCTTTCTTTCTCAACAAGCGATACCTGTTCAGAATCTTATGACTAGATTACGAAAACTTTATTCTGACCTATTTCTAAAGATGCCGTATCCTTTACGTTATTTGAAATATCGTTTCGACTGCAAATTTTTTTAGAATTTATTTTACGAAATATACGATAAACTTTATGTTTTTTTGCTCGATTTCTTATAAAAATTGTTATTATAAAAAATAGAATCAAAGAAAATTATGTAGACACGCGATATAGACGTTCGGTAGATTGAAAAAGGTCACTCGGCTCTGAGGATTGATTAAAAATTCGATACCACATGCGATGAAGAAAACCACGATGCGACAAATTCTCAAGTAGAAATTGTAAACTTACCGAAAGGACGCTCGAAGCACCTCACGAAACTCCTTTGTATCCAGGGCAGTGAAAAATCCTCGTGGTGACACCGCGATTAACAAGTTTTGCATACATCTAAACACACTCACTAACACTATAAATCGAGCACTGAACAAATTTTCACGCACGCCTGCCTTGACCTCACGATCTGACCGGTAGATCGGTAAGAATTTCACGAAAATCACATTGATAGCGTTCAACCGTCAGCTTGCTTCGGAGATCATAGACCAGCTGTGTTTTTGCCCGACCATTCAGGAACTGGTGCATGCGCATTGGCGTTGCCGCCATCTTGACTTTCTTGGGAGTAGGAAAATATATCGCGCGTAATTTAAAGTTGTTAATTTAGGTCTGGAATTCGTGCTTGCTAATGATGCTCCTAAAACATTAATTATTTAATAGTTAATGAAAAATAAAAAAATAACGAAGAATAAAAAGAATCTTATTTTGTACATTTTTAATTTAAAATTAACTTGTATAATTAAAAATATATATATTTTTTATATTTTAATGAAAAAAATAATTTGTAAAAAAAAAGAAATATTTTGATAAATTAAATTTTATTTATGTAATTAAAAATGTATATTTTTATGTATATTTTTTGTATTTTTATTATTAAAAATAATTTTTTACTATTAAATTTTATATATATTATTTTTACATTTTATA
>NW_006263365.1:342098-352718 GCF_000469605.1 Apis dorsata
GATAATTATATAAAATAAATATATATTAATTATTATTATATATAACAAAAAATTATATTATATAATGTTTTATATTTATTTATGATGTAATAATATTATTAATAATATTATATATGATATAATAATAAATGCATATAACAATATATACATATACAACGTATAAATCGTTAATAGAGTATTATTTTGTACTTAATAATTAATTATTCTAATTTATTCACAATTCTAATTTCATTATATGCAATTATATATAATTTATATATAAAAATAAAAAAAGAATCTTAAAATAATAATAATCTAACAGTCGATAAATATGTTTGCGATTGTATCTAAAGGTGATCACTCATGTAACTGCAGTTGAATTCTATATTTAACCTGTATGTACTGTACATAACCTGTAAACTAAAAACTACTCATCTGTGATTAAACTGTGTTATTTTTAGGTAAACAATTAAAGTAAAAAACTAAAGATATTATTTTTAATATAATAAGAAAAAAAAATATATAACTTTGAATATCAAGAATTATTCAACATTTATTACGTAAAGTATAATGTAATCATATGATTTTATCTGGCAATCATATTACGTGAACACGTAAGTAATTACAGAAATAGCTAGTGGTATCTGTATTTTAAGCATGTGAACAAGTTTTGACGTAAATATTATTATTGATTTTATGATCCTTCTATAACCAATGGATGGAAAAGATAAGAGAAATCAAAATAATTAACATATTTCACTAACTTTTTATTAGCGACACGT
This sequence comes from Apis dorsata, assembly GCF_000469605.1. Taxonomy (NCBI): domain Eukaryota; kingdom Metazoa; phylum Arthropoda; class Insecta; order Hymenoptera; family Apidae; genus Apis; species Apis dorsata. Next base: position 342,860 of record NW_006263365.1, read on the forward strand.
ATAATACACGTGTTTAACATATTAATATTTTATAACAAAAATAATTACAACTACAAATCGCACAAAATTTCATATCAAACTAATATAAATGACATTTTATACGGCCATGTACTTTATTTGCACAGATATTTCAAGCATTTCTATTTTAATTGCCGCATTTTTATCGTGACAAATATTTAGAAATGATATAATTTTTTAACATTTAAATGTTTCAAAATTCTCTTATAATCGAATGATAAAATTTGTACGATCAGACATTCACAATTTTTAAGTAGATATTGATACCTTTGGTATAATTCAATTAGTTATAATATCAAAATAATATATAGTTTTTTCCCGTTTTCATTTCTTATCTTATGCATTAAACCTGAAAAAACATTTTGTTAAATATGATATCAAATTTTAATATATAAAATTTTCTAAAGTAATATATTTTTTATTCAACTTGTGAATGGGATATGTTAGGATTGATACCAAAACTTGCAACTATGTGTATCTATAATTATTTATATTATTATAAATATCAATTCATAATAGAGCTTGATCTATTTTTTTTTCTTTTTTAGATAATAGATAATTATCTTTATACAAGTAATAACATTATACAAATATGGTATCAATTCTATGAAAAAACAATGTTTTCCAGAAGAATTTCTATGCTACAATAATTTAGCTGGTCGTATAACAATTATATATTGCATAAATAAGATGAACATATAGAATAATTTCTTTTTTTACTTTAAACATCGACTATTCTTTGTGATAAATACATTTTTTGAATTTAATTGACAATCAGTTAATACTAAGAATACAATTAGTATGTCACACAAGTTGAAATTACATTCAGATCATATAATATAAGACAATATTGTTCTATAATTCTATATAATCATAATAGTCTTTTTTGATATAATAATTAACTGCAATTATTAATTTTTATAGAACAATACAGAAAGCGTAGTAATATATTAAGCAAATATTTATCTGTTATTCTTTTATTCTTATTGATATCATATAAAATCGTAATTTCATAAATGAAATATTCCATTGGGTAGTAATAAATATTGAAAAGGACTACAAGTGCACTTGCCCATTATATCTCATAATTGGTATTTATAGTTCTCTCGTTAAAAAACGAGACATATTATTAATACGATATTAAAAACAATGTTACGTTCTTTACAATTGGCAGTGATAGCTCTTATATGAAATATTTTACTTACTTATAGCAAACCGTATAAATGTATCTACAATTTTACGAATCAACAACTCTCGAAATAAATAATTTCACTCGAGTTTCATTGATTTTACAATTTAGTTTAGTTTTATATTACTTATATACGTCATTTCTGTGCAAATATTTTTTTACTTAACATTACAACAATAATAAATAATCACGCTTTTTATAAATTTCCCTATAAATTATTCGAGAAATTATTTCCTCCTGTTATAAACGATTATATTAATGAATAAAAGTATTAAATAAATATCTATCTATTCCATTTACATTTCAATCTTTTAATAGTTATTTTACAATAAACTATAAATAAAATTATTAAAAATGTATAATTATGTATTTTTTAAATATCCCTCCATTAAGAAAGTACCTATCAAATCGAAGAAGATAGATGTCGCAGTATCGATACTCGATTTAATAGACTAGCACATAGTGTCATCTAGTTTTAGTGGAGTGAGAGTGTACAAGAAATTTCTTTGAAATTCATTTCTTCGATTATTTCTTTTGGTAAGTTTGGCAAACATTAAAAGTTTTTATAAAATAATGATTATTCGTGATATTTTTAAGATAACATAATTAGAATACTAGAATTTTTCTTTACGGATCAATTATAGGATTTATTGTTGCTGGTGTGATTGGCGCTTCATGCTGAGTGTCGTTTAACACAAATGTCGTTGTGGGCTCTTCCCGCGAATTTTGTGCAACTTTTCTGCTTCCTGGAGGAATATAAGTCCACCAAGCCAGGAAAAAGAAAAGAAGAGATGCTGCTTTGCCGATGAAAGCTAATGCTAGCATATATCTGAAACAAGGTATGTTCATTGATTTTTGTACGATTGTAAATGCCTGATTTTGCATGATGAAAGTGAATTTTTAATAAAAACTTAATATAGTTTACAACTCAATTACTATAATTCTTATATAAGATACAAATAGTAATATTTGCATTACAAAGTATTATAAAATAATAAATCTTAAATTCTAATCGTTAAAACCGCCATTTTTATTTCAATTTTATTTGAATGAATGTTCTAATCTTTAGTGGCCATTAGTGAAATTATAGAGGACGCCATAATCAAGTGTGGAACGATTTCTACAGATATAGAAATAATTAAACGAAGATATACAAGCATGGAGGTAGTTTTATTTTATAATTTTTTTGAATAAGTAACAAATTCGAAAGTATTTAATACGATTTAAAGATTCAAATATAATTAATTTTATAATTACCTGCTCATGTATAAGTTATCATAAACGAGACAGGATCCTTCGCCGTCGCAAGTTTTGTTCCATAAAATGCATGTTTCATCTATGAGAGCACCGAACACCATAGGTGCTGGTATTGTGCCTAAAATTCTAACTTTGATCCATTGTATACCTAAGGCAAACGATCTTTGATCGTCTCGAACGACGCGAAGTGTCGCGGAAAGTGCAGGCATTGTGCAAAGAAAGGTTATAAACATGTTGCAAAATGCTAAAGCGATAAACGGCCATAAATAAGAGCATGATGTGCTGCAAGTAGTGTTTATTGCCTCGTAACTAATCACACTATCTGCAGTAGTTAGATTCATTGGTGGTGCTCGTATGCACGTGCAGTCTGTATATATCTGTAAAATAATAAGGAAAAATATTAAATAAATTATTATATAATTATTTGGAATTAATCTTAAAGATTCATAAATATGAATTTTGTGCTTTTGAAATTTGTTAGAATTTTTATCATTCTTTGAGCTCAATATTTTAATTTCGAATTTTATTTCATAAAATTGAAAATCGTTAGAGACAAGTTTGTAAATAAAAATGTAATATCCCATTGACTTTATGCAAATCATAGGTTTTTGAAAGTAATTTTTTAATATAATGATTATAGTTATAAAATAAATATAAAAAATAAAAATAATTTTAATAGTATTTTAGATAAATTATGAGAATAGAAACATTTAGTTCAAAGAAAAATAAATATTTATGATAAAATGTAATATCGATAAATATGATTATATTGACATATAATCAGTATTGAGCTTCATTTTTTTTTTTTTTAATTTAATGACTGATAATTTTTAACTGAATATAAATATTTATTTCCGATTTGCAATGAATATAAATTTTTATAAAATATATACATCACGAATTCCAAAGGTTAAGAAAAATATTTATTTTATGATTTCAAGAAATGGATTAGACTTTCATAAGCTTGCATAAGTACGATAAGAAATTATACTGACTTCGACGTTATTTAGTCGCATTCCTTGATAACATCCTGCATGACAAGGGGAATAGTACGTGATTCCATCAACTCCGCATATTGGACTGAACTCTGATCTCGAGCAGCCACAGCCATTATTGCACGTGTTATCCAATGAAAAAGTTTTTCTGTAAATATGAAATTTTTTGCTTATTATAGATATTTATTTGCATCTTGCAAATTTATTATATAATAGTTACATTATGGTCTATGTATAAATCTACTTGTTTCAAGTTTCTGATTTAATTTTCTAATTCTTTTCATTTTTAATTTTTATATAAAATAGTGAATTGACTAACTTAAATACATTTCAAATATCATTCAATAGAAATATCATATTAAAAATATGATTCAATAAAATGAAGCAGTGAATTATAAAATATTTGTTTTACAAAACTAAAAGTGATTATAGTATAGAAACTTTATTTATTTGAATGAAGTTTTAGTTAATACATTATTAGAAACCACCTATATAAATGTGAATTTCTCTTATTTAAACGAGAAATCAATAGAAATTAATAGATAGCAAGAAAAATCGATAAATTTCATTTAATATATATGAATTATATTTATACTGCAATGTAGAACCAATTTTCAGATAAATACGGAGTTTTATTATCAAAAGAAAGAAAAAACGAAAATTAATATCAGCACATATGAACTCGGAGATCTATTATGTACAGATAAGAATGAATAAAATCACAGACATAGGAAAAATGAAATAAAATATGAAATCCTCGATAAATACCATGCAAATTCGTGAAATAGTGTCATATTTTCCCAGAAATTTTAGCTTTAGAGTTAATTATAAAATGAAGTTTCAAATATCCAATTTTATATTGTTGAAATTACTTTCACAAGTAAACAGAATTTCGCGCGTCCATACACATATATAAATAGCAATCACTTACTTGGTCTGGTTCGAATAAGGTATAGTGACTCCCGCAAAGTTTAAATTCGGACAATTCAGAACGAAGCACAAAGTGAAGGCGATGCAGGATGCGGTGGCTAGTAGACAGAACTTTAAAATGCCCGAGCAGGGCAAATTAAAACGCTTTATGAGGTAACCACCGAGGAAGGTACCTCCACCGCCTGCGGGTACAGTCACCAAACCTGCAAGCAAAAAGAAAAAAATCTAGGTAATAAAATTAGGATGAAAGGGTATCTCATTTCGAATAGCGTGTTCTCCTCTCGATGCTATCGAAATTTCACGAAAATCACGTCGAAACATTAGTCAATTGTAAATATTCCATACGAAATATAAAAACGTCGAGGATGATTTATATCTCGCGACATACGTGCGAATAATTGATGGTAACATATCGTTCAGTCGATATTTTAACGAAAGAGAGAAAGAGAGGGATAAAAAATGTTTCGAGAAAGGTATTTGACGAAATATCGTCGATGATTACGCGTTGCGATTGACGAGAGGCGCACGAGGTTGTTTCTCTCGTTTTTTCTCTCTCTCTTTCTTTCTTTCTTTGATTGATTACAACAGAATGCTTGAATATTATTCACCCATTAGTAACGCGGCGGAACTAGCGCTGACGTTGAATTGATTTTCGATCAGCTTGGGGAGGAAAGCGGCGAAACCGGCGATAAGCAATCCTTCACTGGCACCTGCCAGATTTAACATGAAAAAGCCAGGATTACCGAGCAGATCGGTCAGGGCGCGAGGCAGTTCTCGTATTTTCGAGAATGCCTCTCCTCGATCGCTCGAGGACGATTGCTTTCTGGTGCTCCTTTGGTGCGCCTCTGACACCCTCTCTTTAGCCAATTTCTCTGAACCTGAAAAAGAGATATTTATTCATGTAAATTTGTGTGGATAGAACTGTTATTTGAACGTATATCTGAATGATTGTAATTTGAATGGAAATTTGTAAATAGAAAGATCTATAATTATTAAAGTTTTGTTGATATTGTGTATTGTTTCAGTGTAATTTTGAGATTATGCGTTGGATATTATGAAATTCCTGAAACAATAATTTAAAGAATGGTAATCTTATTATATAATAGTGTGTGTTGTAAAATATTTCACAATTCAATTACCAGGCAAAGCTGCTGGAAACGCTAAGATGGGTATAGCGATTATGAAACATAAAACTGCAGCTGCTAGGAAACCTATCCACCATGCTCCCACCCATACGTTGCTGTTTGGTGTTAAGCCAATCCTGGAAATTGGTTCCTTAAATTATTACAAACACTTTTGCAAGTCAGACAAAGTCGTGAATAGAAAAAGAATATTTATTCACAATTATTAAGTGCTATATATTAAATATTATTTCTTATACAAATTTTCTATTCTCAAAAATTATTTTAAATCTATGATATATTATCATGCTTTTTAAATTTGAATAAGGATTCATAATTCTTATTTTATTATTTATCCTTATTTAAATCAATTGTTCTTTTGGATTTGAAAATTTGATGGCAAATATTTTATCGTTCAATTGTGGAGATCTCGAGTTACTCCATTTTGATTTAATCTTATATTTAACTTTTGAAATTCTATCTTTTCAAATTAAGGGGAAAAATTGACGTAAAAATTCTTTTAATAACTCCGTCGATCTCCACGTTAAATCAATCTACGAATTACCAATATTTAAACGGAAACAAGTTGAAAGTGCTGCGTCTCTAATATCGCGAAACGGGTCAACCCTATCTTTTTTAAACGCTTTAAAGTAGGCCGCGTAAAACAAATAAGAGTTGGGAAGGATATAGCCGGGGTAAAAATGTAATTATCCCGGAACAGTAGAGCGGATTGTAGTTCGTACAACACGGTGAGTAGGCCGGAATTGCTTCACCGTCGCGGAACTTCCGGCGCATCTCGCCGCGGTTTTTTAATTGCGCCAGCGAGAAATCCCCTTTCCGAGTCGAGCTTCTGCAACTTTTCCGACTAATTGCCGGTTACAGAGCTTCTGGAAGCTTCTCTTTTTCCTCGGCCTCGATGATTCGATATCGAGGAAAAATTTCTAATTTTAGAAAAAAATATATACGTGCATATAAAAAGAGGATGATGAAGATTTTTATTTTGAATATATATTATTTTCTATGGGTTTTTATTATTTTTTTTTAACGAGAATATTAACTAAATTTATAAATAGAATTCAAAGACTTTAAATTTTCCAAAATAGATTTTTGCACGTTCATAAATTTTGCGTTTAGAAACATTAAAAATTTAACGATCAAGTAATACTTTCCATATGCTTTCTAAATATGAAGATAAAATACAAGAATGCAGTTTCTGCATCCAAAACCACGAACACAATACTCTTCAATCCTAGTCGCTCATCATCCTCTATTACTTTGCACAATGCGCCATCATCATAATCGGGAAAATTCTTTCAGAATCGGGATATTACAGCGGCATAACTTATCCGTAATAATCTCGAGATAGTGAAAAAGCGGAAAATTGTGAAAAAGTATCCAAGTTACTCGAAATGACTGTCTGCCGTCGAATCTTGGTCCGCTAAATTAAATGAGGCGCGTGCATGCAGAGAGGCGAGCTCGTAACCGGAAGTGGCCGTAATGCAACTAGTTACCCCATTCTTTTCCTTGCTTCCGGCTTCGTACACCGGAATAGCGGAAGGAAATGTAATTGGACTCGCGGGAAATGTTATTAGCTCTCCACAAAACGTTCGTTTCTGTTTCGTTTTATTAAAGATCGCGAAAGGATGAGGCAGGTCTCTCTGTTTGCAAATTATCGGATTGCGGCTGCTTCGACACGCAATTTAAGTTTCGCTTGGAAATCTCGATAATCTCTTGTTGCGAGACAGCCTTTAAACTTTCGCCGTTTAGGCGTTACGATAATCGAATTTTAAATTGAGGATTAGGGGGCTTTTATCGTGAAAGTGCTTAATCTTAAGGGCGAAGAATGTTGTTTGATTAATGGAGGGGGTCGTTTAGCGAGGAAAATTTGATACTTTTTGATAAATTTCTATGGATTGAAAACGTTGAATGATTTTGTATGGGTTTTATCGATAAATATGAGATCATATTTTGATTAATTTTAATTAGAATAGCGATGAAAATTTAAAAAACAATATACATATATAGAATCATTCCATCGCATCTCTTCTCAATAATTTTCGATTGAAAATTTAATAAATTTTTATAGATATGAAACAATATGTCTCATAATATTAATTCATTAAATATCATAATATAATAAATCATTTAAAAATAATTCATGTCCACAAAAGAATTATTAAAAAATTATATTTTCTTCGTCTTTTTCAATTTTTATTTGAAACATTCTTTCTCGTAATTAATATTATTATAAACTCAATTAAGATATTAAAAATGATTGAGTCGATCTTGTTTACTTAATAGATATAATATTTCACGTTGAATCGATTCGATATGACGGACAAGGACTTTTTTTTATCGATTGACGAGGCAGAATATTCCTAGCATAGGCTTTACGTAACTTTTTTTCTCATCAAAGTTACCAAGGCCAATGGATCTCATTTTTTCCCTGGTAAAACCTCGACTGCGAAGAGGTGATTGATTGCCCGGAAACGGCTGACTAACTGCGCGATCATCCCTTAGCAGACTAACTGCACTACACCGAAGGAATCGCCGTTTACTTACCCTCTTTTTCTCTTTCGTTTTTTCCCATAGTAACTGATCTTTAAATGACGTTCGAGTAACGTGACTTTTCGATGTTGATTTTACTCGTTGACAATGGATGCGACGAAATTGAAAAGGAATTTCTGATCTTTAGAAAAACGAAGACAAGAATACAATTTTAATAATTAATTTTATCGATATCTAACAAACAAATTATTAAATTCCCTATTTTATGCAAAAGTAGAATTTTTTTTAAAAAGAGAATCATTATTTTCCATCGAAAAAAGGAAGAAATAAAAAGAAAAATATAAACGACTGTTAGATTCCTAGATTATTTTACGAAAATTTCCCTTTCCAAATAATTTTTCAATAAAATTTTCGCGTTTCCAAAGGAAAAAAAAAAGGTTTATTAATTAAATGCTTCCAATTCCGCAAAAAACGTTCTCTACCGTCCCCATGTTTACATCGATTCATTTCTAGGAGTGGAGCTTTCGAATAAACTTTCAAAAGAAAGTTGCAAGGGTTCTAAATTTACTGATGTCCACTCGGTTCCTCCGTAGAATCAGTTAACCGTGAAACGCGAAGGGAAATCCTTTCGACTTTTAATTTCAGTCCCCATCCTAACCGCTTCTTGCTCCATCTTCGTCGCGTTGCTCGTTGCTTCTTTTCTTTCCCCTCTTCCTCTTTTGTCGTTCTCGATGTAAGCTGTTACCATAATAATTTCTTGGCTCCTCGAGCTTTAAAAGGGAACAGGCTGTGCCTCGATTTATTAATCGAGAAAAGAAATAGAAGGGAAATGATTGCTCGCGGAATGTTTTGACACTCGAGGCATTTAATCGGTGAAAGAGACAAAAATGGGAACAAAGGAACGAAAGGATTATTTATTTTTTCGCGCTTTCTTATTCCTCGAAGATAAATTTTGTCGAATAAAAAATTTCGAGAAGAATTACCTTTCATGGATATTTTAATGCGTAGTATTTATATCGTGATATTAATATATAAAATAAATATCATTTTTGTAAAATAAGCTATTGCGTTTGTTAGCGTTGATAGAGGTTTGTTTATTTAATACGTACGTATTGCAATAAATATAAACGTATTGAAATTAAATCCAATAAATTAAAGAAAGTTATGCGTTTTCGCATAAGCTTTTAAATTGCTTTTTAAATGGAAATCAATTAAAATAATTTTATAAATGGAACGGATTCCTATAAAAATTTGCTCGAATAAAACCGTATCAAGTTTATTTATTTTATTCGTGATATCAATCTCCTCCATTTCTTATTAATACTTTAACCTCTTTTCGAAATATCGAAACGAATTACGTGACATCAAAACTCTTCTTAAAATCATTCGTATAACACGAATAATAATAAAAAATGTACTAATCCGATATAAAAACAAAAACTGGTAATTTTAGAAATAGCGACATAAAAAACAAATAAGAGGAATTTCAGCTCGCGATACCCGACGAAAAAAAAGAAAATAATCAAGAAAGGGCCAGAAAACCCGTCTCTCGAACCATACCTCGAAATCGATATCCGGCCATTTAAAAGTAAAATTCGCAAGGATGGAAGCCCTCGGACGTTGAAAAAATCCTTCACACGATCGACAACTCGATTTATCGTTTCTATGCTTGCTGTTACACGTCACGGTTCCAGAGAAATCAGGAGGACGAAAAAAAGAAAGTGAAAGGGAAATTAAAAAGAAAAAAAGGAAAAAAGGAAAAAGACGAGAGACGAGATTAATTCGATTCTCGCGTGGTGGGGTGCGAGGGGGATGGGGGAGGGGAGAGGGTTGCTCCGTGG
>NW_006263365.1:353176-355119 GCF_000469605.1 Apis dorsata
TTGTACTCTAAGTGTCGGGGGATGAAGTGACAGTTTTGAAGGGTAACATCGGCGTCATCGTCAAACATTGGTTCACCGCTTGACATTTTCCCCACGGGATGAGAGAGTTCGTACTCTCCTGCACGCGTGTACATGCACTATTAATCGTGGCCCATTATACGCTCTAATGGTCCTTCGGGATATTTTCTACGGGGCAGAGGAGATTCCGGTTCGAGACAAAGATTTGCCTCGAGTTGAATGATTGTACATTTTCGTACGATTGCGCCTCCCTTGTTATTATTATTTTTTCGCGCTTGGTTGTCGATTTGCCGCGGAATAAGTAATTAGAGTTTGCGTAGGAGGAGTAATACTCTACGTTTTAATAAAGAAACCGAGTATCTTTCAAATTATATCGTGCATTTTCATTCTTCGTAATACTAAATTTCGACGTATGTTAAAGTAATAATTTTTAATTCGTGTTAAATAAAATTAAACTGAAAATTTTAATAAGTTTTATACGAAAGTAGAAAGAAAAATAATTATCATTTCTTGTTGATAGCAACAAATTCAAATAGGAATTGTATAATATATGCATACAATTTTCTAATTAAATAATATAATATAATATATTTGTGAATTTTCAAAAATCTAACATAAACAAACTACTCTTACAAACTATCCTTATCCCTATCTTAATACCTTCATCGGTAGATTAAATTTAATCTTCGTTCAAAATTTTCCTCGTCCTCGAATTTCATCAAAAGAATCCATCCTCTGCTTTAAAAAAAAATTAAAAAAAAAAAAGCAAATTAATTAATATCATGACGCGTATGCTCGAAAAAGAAGAACATCAGCATCGGTGGCTCATTACCGATGACAAGAAGCCGGTAATTAAGCGTTGCAAACACATCTGACAACGCTTTCGCCATCGCAACGGCGCGTATATCTTCGGCGAGGCGTCTTTTCAAGGCCGTGAAACAGCAAAAATAGATGATAAAAATCCGATAACCTGTATATATCAACTCTAACCTTAACCCGATAATAGTAATGAGCGTGATATCGATATTTCTCGCGAGTTTCAAGCAATATATAAAATATATTCATAATTGCATCGAAAGAAACTTGCTTAATATCAAACTCGTATCGTGACATTATTAAAAATATAAAAATTTGAAATGGAATCTTGGAATATTTACATGAACATACATAAAAAATAATCAAAAGGAATCGAACCTGAAGATTACGACGATCACATCTCGATCCGTCGTTTTGAAAATAAGACACCGAAAATTTCTTTTTTCCGCTTTTCCCTCCCCCGTAATTTCGCAGAGAAATTTTTATGGCAATTTTTCATTATTCCCCCATCCCTTCGAGCCTCGTCCTCAAGATTTCGCGATTAATCTCAGAGAGCAGCGACGTGGATTTACGCGAGTTATAAGACGAATATAAAGTTCGAATTTTCTCGTGCAAGACGGGAATACGCGTCTGGAATATGCTCCCGGCGAATGTGATTCATTCATATTTGCGTATCACCGGATGTCGGTTGTTCGGTTGGAACACGCGACTTTCCTCTGTACCTGTCACAGTTACACATAGCGGCAGGCTTGTTGATAAGGGTATTCTTTACGATTTTTCGATTTTATTCTTCGAATTGATATATTATATATCAAAATTAAGGAACGAGGAAAATTTCTTAAATTTTCTTTTCGATTCGCCTTAATATTTTGTTTTAAAAAATGTTTATAAGAAACGAGATATAGGATCTCGAAGAATTTATTGGTCTCTAATAATAATAATAATAATGATAATAAACTATCCTGCAACGATAAATTTCCACCATTAAACGGTCCACTAATGATAAATAGTAATGTACAGTGGCGACCACATATCTGTTCCCCCGGCTAGTGGGACGAAACAGCCGATAAATCGTGTCGAGAATTTAATAAAGTTACCGCGGCTCGCCC
>NW_006263365.1:355300-359480 GCF_000469605.1 Apis dorsata
ACAAGAAAAAAGCGGGAAACGTGTTTAAACGCGTGGCGACACGAGAGGCGACAAATTCCGATGGCGCGCCCATTAAACGTCATTCTCCATCGGCATTTCGCCGACTATGAACCCTCTTTATGGCGAAATGAACGCGGACAACTTTCAATCCATTGTCCATTCAATTCTTCCACCGCGATGGATCCTCCCTCTTCCGCAATTTTAATCTTAACGTTTAAAGGTTTCCAAGAGATGGATTTTTTTTCCTTTCTTTCCTTTTCCATATTTTTCTAGTTTAATTCGACGGATTTGGGATTGTTTCACGATTTGTATTTAAAGATCGGAGATGAATGGTCTTTGATATTTTTTGTGACCATAGTAATGATCTTTTAGGGGGGCGTTTTTCATGGAGATTACGATGTGATTAAAGGTGAGGCTGATATTTAGGGAGGCGTGGTATTTAAGTGACCCTTGCCAGATTTTTGTTCCAGCCAATTTTAAACGTTTATGTTGGGCTGATTTTGATACGAGCAAGCAAGTTTTTTTTTAAAATAGTATAGGAATTAACGAATAATAATAATATTAATAATATATTCAATTATTTCTTCTACATATTATATTATAATCATTGGAACATGGATAATGAATTTTTGGCAGATTCGAATGGTGAATTTCGTTCACTTCAGAATAGAGTTTGTGCACACAATGCAAAATTTCAGTTTATTTGTACGTATCCGTGTTCTAACTATTAAATATAATTCTAAAAGCGTGCTATGTAAAATGTAATTAGCATAATTAAAAAAAATACTCACTTTGATGGATCCACGGTGATAAAATCTGTATAGAGCTTCAACAATTCACCCCCAACCACGTATCCTAACGCAGGTCCTATTATGGCCATTGTGTAGAAAATTCCTAAACAGAAAAGGATATTTAAAATCGTTTGATGGTTTGTAAAAATTTAATGTAAATTATTTATTAAAACTCGAATATTATAATGATTTATTATTATGATTATTATGATTTATTATACAAAAAATTTAATTTTATAAATAAATGTTGAAAAAGATTTCTGTAGTTTACTATACAAAGATAATAGTTGAAGAGAGCATAAAGCGTAATTTCAAATTTCTTAAACAATTAAATTCTTAACATCAATTATACGTTGATTGTCCTATACAAGATGGCACTTGAAACTTCAAACTTCAAAAGTATATACAATGCTCAGAACTTGAAGCAAGCGCAACGAGTGCGGCAATAGAATGTGACAATTCTCAAAGAGCTATTGCGGGTATATCCAAGTTAAATCAAGTAAGTACTTGTCAAGTAGGTACAGTACAGTTGAAAAGTTTAGCTTATTTTATGTTGAGAGAACTTGGATCTTTTTAATAAGAAAAGTTATAAATATACAATGAATTTACATACTTAAATGAAATAACCTGTCTTTTAAATTAATATCTTCCAATCTTTTCAAATTAACAACACATATAACATTAATATTTCGCCAAGAATACTTGCAAATTTGTAATAATTCAAATAATCAATAAAAATCAGATTTCTTACCTACGTACACAGAGGACATCTTCTTCGACACGTTCTCATCTAGATACGTAACACCAAGCGTATAAAAAGGAGCAGAGCCAGCTCCATGTAGAAGTTGAGCTATCAGAAAGATACTTAAGTACAATCCACTGTATGGTTCTTGGTCTATTTGGCCCACTGATCCGCTACAAGATATCTGAATAGCAAAGATATATTAACGAATCGAGATTAATTTAATTAATAGATAAAATAATTAATATTTTATCTTTTCCTGACCTTTCTTAAAAATCTTAAAATATTTTATTAGAATTAAAAAAAGAAAAACCGATTGGCTTGAAATATTGTTTATATCGATCTAATTTTTTTGTTCCAAGGAAAAAGTTAATGGGTTAAGTGTACGAAGTTTTTGATCGATCGTGAAGATAAGTAAATTATCTTTATACTTTTTAAATTTAGTTACTCGAAATAAGAATTAATTCGACGATAAATTAAGGCATGTACGAAGATGACATTCTATTAGTGTATGTAAAAGGATGGATCTTGCTTTTACAAAGGACGAGATCCATAAACTCTGTCACTATCCTTTACATCTAATTGAATGTTTACTCTTCAAAGATCAAAGACACAAGTCTTCCAGTAATTGAATATCGGGTAATAAAATAATTAGATTAAAAAGATAAGTATATTGCTCGTCGAAACAATTTATTCCGAATTAATATTTGTCCAATGTTTATTTTTATAAAAATATTACTCAATTTCTTCTTCGCGATATTTTTCGAAAAATTTATTTCAAATCTTACAATTTTATAACAAAGATCAGCAAAAAATGCCAATCTTTAGAATCAATCATCACTTACCGAACGGGAGGATGTATTCGTCACCCTTTGACAAATATTTTCCGACTGTTGGCCACCCCTGTATGGTCCGGCAATATAATGAGGGGATGCGAAAAGGAGACTTCCTAAGCCTAAGACTAGAACACCTATTCCTATGTACCTATAGAACAAAAATTAATCCAAAAATCTCGTTTACTAACTTCTCAAAAAAAGTATTATATTCTTATTTATTAACCAATTAATATACGAGTCCAATTTTTTCAAAAATTTCATTCAAAATCGACAAATTTTTAAACAAACGAAATTTCTTCAAAAATCTCTTCTTCTAGGATAATAAATATTCAATCTTTCATTTTCGAGATTAGCCTCGTTCAGTTTAATTCAAATTGTTATTGATTATCGATCAAGGATCGAGGGTTTCGAAAGTGTCGAAGGAACTGGAAATGGAAATTAACGCTGTTGGTCCGGCTGACGTTAGGATTAATATTTATGAGAACTGTCGAGGTGGATCGATATCGATATTAATATTAATAGGCGTGACAATAGTTTATACGCGAATAACGTGTTCGAGCGCATATGTACCTCGGTTTCGACGCTTTCGAGCGTCCTCCTAGGAAGCTGACTGGAACGAGGGTAAGGAAACTGGCTATGTCGTATCCGCCTGCTATCAGCCCTGTCTGAGACGACCTCAAACCGAATCTCCTCTCTATCGTGGTTATGACCACGTTCACGAAACCGTTCACCACCATCCCTGAAAACGCACTATATTAGCATTATATTAGAATAAAATTCTTATTCAGAGTTTGTGGACATTGAAAATGAAATACTTTTATTTATTATTAATCCATAATGAATCCAGATCTTTTTAAAAAATCCCTTTATCACAATAATTTAATAGATTAAACTGGATAATTTGCTTAAAAGCTCGCGTCTCGAACTAACATAATTTAATCCCTAATAGCTGGAAGGAAAAAAAAAAGAAAAGAAAAGAGTCTCTCTAGCTTTTTCATTAAAAAATTCAACCTCCAATCTCATCGAACAAACGAGCCTAAACCTTCGAACGATATTATCGATACTATCCATCGATCCTGGCCAAGTTAAACATTCAGGATACGATCGATAGGAATATCGGGGCCATCCTAATAATAACTCGATCCCCATTCTCAAATTCGAAACACAGTTGATCTCCCTGATACGCATACTCGAGAGCAAATCCGCGTGCCGCGTGTAAATGAATCAAAAGGGGGGTGAACTAATTCAATTAAGTCTCCCCTACGCCCAGTGTCCCGCTCACCCTCCAAGAAATCCCTCTCTCTCTCTCTCTCTCTCTCTCTCGAACCTGTAAATCTGTTAAACAGTTCTTTCTCACGAATATACACATAGGCTGCTAATCGCCTCTGAATCGAACCGGTGCCCACGCTCCGATGGTACGATGGAAGCAGGCGTTGACAGGGCGTCGAATTACAAACCAGCGGAGCCAGTATCGTCGTAGCAGTATCGTCTGACAAAAGCGTTCAACCGTTCTCTGACAATCGAAAAAATGAATCTTCTCTCTGGGAGAATCCTCTCGGATGCGACGGTTCGAGGTTTCCGCGACGCGGATCCCTTTTGATGCTTGGATTCCGCCGGGGTTGTCGTTTTAACGAGCGGATTGGTTACGGTTGGTGGGAGAGGAAAAAAAAAAAATTGGAATTATTTTTTTCAATGGTAGAATAGAAATTTTTTTCTCTCGTCTTTTAGATTCAGATTGTTTAGAAGGTATATAATATAATTAAATATAATATAATTAAATATAATATAAATAAATATAATATAATTTGTTG
>NW_006263365.1:359834-371746 GCF_000469605.1 Apis dorsata
TTCAACAATAAAAATGTGTATGGTGATTATTTAAGTTTTTGGAAGTATTGGTGTATTGTATTATTCGTGAGATATATATTTCGATTGACTTTTTTGAATGGAATTAATTTTCAGTTTAGTCGACGTGTTTCTAGTGAAAATTTAATAATTCTAATATAAAAAATAAAGAGATCTAACTCTCGAAATTTTGTTTTAACATTATCTTTTATTCCACGAATGAAACGTAATTTTATTTTTACTTTATGTAAATTTATGATTCATGATTTTTTTGCAATCTATATTTTTTTATTAAAATATTTAAGAATCACTTTACGCACTTTCATATCATTTTTGATGGCAGAGAAGAAAAATAATAGCACTTCTTAAATAAATATTCTTCGAAAAATATTTCATATTTATTTTCATCAAAATCGAAATATGAAACCA
The DNA here is from genome assembly GCF_000469605.1 of Apis dorsata. Classification (NCBI taxonomy): domain Eukaryota; kingdom Metazoa; phylum Arthropoda; class Insecta; order Hymenoptera; family Apidae; genus Apis; species Apis dorsata. Next base: position 360,261 of record NW_006263365.1, read on the forward strand.
AGTTTCGACCAAATAAATAAAAATACACCAATACAAATATATATATATATATANCACTCCAACCTACCGCGAAAACCAATTTCTTCCCAGTAACTAGCAAGATAACCAAACTGCACCTCGAACAATTAAGTAACACTCTTAACTCGTCCCTCCCACACCAACCTTACAACATCCATCGAATTAACGCGTTCACAGACGGCCGTGGCCAGCAAGAGGCCTGGCTCGAGTGTCGGCGTATCCGGTGTCTGTCCACCCGGAAAATGAACCACCTTCGTTTCCCATTGTACCGCTAATAGGAGAATTTTAATTAAAACCGGTCGTGCAGCGCGGATAATTTGTTTCTCCAGCTGCTGGCCGACACTCCTCCCTCTTCTTCTATGCGCGTACGTTTTTTGTGTCTCGCTTCTTCTTACGTTGATCGATCGATGCGAGGAGGATGGATGATTATGATTTAACAGGGATTGGAATAATACTTGTAATACATGTATCGGATAGAAGATAATTTTCAATCAATTGTTTCTGCTTGGTATTTTGAAAATGAAGAAATCTGAAGTTTTGCTTAAGAATTATTCCACGTTAAAAATATCTTAGGATAATTTTAATTAAGGAAGACAGAATTTGAGAAGATTTTTGTAATCTAAGTAATGAAATTGTCTACTTCGTTTCTTATTTTTCACAAGAAACAACATTCCTCTTTAATCCATACTTCCCCTCTACCAATTCTCAAAGTACTGAAAAAAAAAAAAAAAAAAGGAAAAACAAAGAAATCCTTTAACTTTATACACGAATCCAATAGTGAAACGTTAATACTCGTTACAACATCCGAATTCTCATAACCCTGCGTGCACGAGCACCACTCACCACCGGCCTTATTCTCGACTTACGTACAGACGATTGCCGGCTCCATTGTCCAGCAATTTGTTCAATCCCATTCGCCTCGAAGAAGGCACGAACCTCCACACGACGATTTCTTTTGTCGGCCGAGTAGAGGAGCAGCGAGGGGAGGGGGACGAACAAACTTATTTAAACCGAATACGGCTACCGTGTTCCAACCTTTCCTCCACCCCTTTTAGCCAACGTCGACGACCTTCGTCTCGCCGCCCTTTTCGCCTCCGATCCGCTCTCCTTTCGTCGACGTGCACCACCCTCCAGCGCGTCAACCTCCTGCCACCGGGCCGGAAAACTCGATTTCCGGTTATCGTCAGTCACCGTCGACCCTATCCACCCCCCTCCCCTCCCTCTTCGCGCCACCGTGAAAGCTTCGAAATTGCATTCGAATGCACGGCTATTAGTAACGGCAAACGGCGATATCAGAGTCAATCAGCTTTGGGACCCGCGTGTCTGCGTGCACGGCCTGTTTACGCATACGAAAAATGAACCCGTGGATTCGTTCCAGTGAGCGACGAAATATTGTTTGTGGTTAAATGTCGCGTTTATGATCGACATCGGCACACGTTTTCGATACGAGAGCCAATGATTGCGGGGGAAATTCGATCGAGTGTTAAAATCGTGTATAAATCGTGTTTTCCAAATAATTGAACATTTTCACTCAAAGAATTATTATTAAAGGATTAAAGAATTATTAATTGTTCGAGATAAAAGAAAATCGATAAGATTGCTCCTTCTTCCTGAGTAAAAATAAATTGTAAATGACAAATTCGAAACGAATCGAAGTCAATGTTAAAATTAGTTTTATTCCTTATCCGGAGATAGAAATTTAAATTGCATACCTTGCATCGCACCTGTCCAGCATAACCAGAAGAGCGCCCATTTCGCGGTTCGAAATCGTTGCAAATATTTGGGTCTGAACCAGAACCAACCGCACTTCGGCTCCGCGGTCCTCTCCGTCTCCTTACCTGCTTCCGGCTTTATTTCCGGCTTCGTCGGCCCGTCCCTGAACTGTTCCGAAAAACTGGACAGGGTCTCGTGCATGTCCGGCACCCCCGACTGTAAATCACATTGTTCAGAATCGAGTTAGAATGATTAATTGCATCAATGTGCATTGATAATAATGAAATTAATTCGGTGAACAGGAATTGGTGATAAGGTGATACGTAAATCTTTGTGTTATGGATGTAGGATAAATTATTTTTTGAGAGAAAGGTTACTTTCCTAAGTACTATTGAAATTTCTTTTATTGATTGCCAAGATTATTTTTAATATGAAGATAATTCTGAGTTTTTATTAATTAAAATATATGTATATTCGATACGTAATTTTGCTAATATAAATAAAAATTTATTTGCAAAATCTTTTATTCTCTCGAAAAATGGAATAATTAAAACTATTAAATAATTAACTAATTGAATAAAAATATTTAGTAAAAATTATTAAAAGATTAAAATATTTTATTATTATTAAAAAAGTATTTTCTTTTTTTCCACCAGTTTATAAATCCAAAAATTAATAATTTCAAGATGTTTTACGCATTTCTAACGATTGAACGTGCTATTCATCGTGCATGATAAAAAGGAGATTAAAATTCATGATCTTACGTAAATAAAATCATAAGCGGAACGAGTTTGAATTGTAAATATGTACACGTCGAATTATTAGTTACCGGAAATTGCTCGATGTGTACCGAATAAATATATGTACAATATTCCCTTATCGGGTTTAATTATTGGGTTTTATCTATTATTACATAATATAAAATATATAATATGATATAAAATGTAGAATGCAATCGAGACGAGTATTCATAATCAGGAGTTTGTTTTATATTTTATCATTTCGCGTTAATACGTATGTAATTTTCATACGTTTAATCGATGGTAATTAACACTGTTCGATAGGCTACGTGTGAAATCGTAAAACCAGTTTTGCACCAGGAGTAATTATTACAAGGTTTCTCCTCAAACTTTCTCCAACGGTATTGAATTAATTTGTATATTTCGATTCAGTGCAGAGAAAGGTAATTACATTTGCATCATCGAGAATTTTGAGATAATATGATTTTTTTAAGTATAGTATATCTTATATTTTAAAAGTAAAATGGATTTTGATGGACAGTGGAATAATAAGATGGACAGTGGAATGTTTTTTAATGTTATTAATTTATGAAAGGAATGATAAAGCGTTTTCAGATTTATCACTGATGAAATATTTATTAAGAAGACGTTTTTAGATGAAAAGGCGAAGGAAAAATATTTACTCGGTAAAATGGAATTATAGGATTATCTATGAGATTATCTTTGAATATATTTTCATTTGATTGTTTAGAGAAATTTGTGAAAACAATGATGATAATTAGAGTGATAAAATACAAAGAAGAGAAAATATTTTAATTTAAATAAAATATCTAATCTATCGACCAATTACTCCTATTTTCATAAATATTGTGATAAATAATTTTACAATTAAAGATAGATATTAAAGATTGAATTAAAGTATACTGAAAATCAAATACAACTAATAATAAAAATGTTTAGAGAGAAAAACATTTAAGAAAAATCCTTCGTTGTGCTACAAAAATATCGCGAGAAAGCAAAACTTAAAAATTTAAATCTTGTGAAACGATAATCAACGAAACAAAAAAGAAAGAAAGAAAGAAGGAAAGAAAGATAAGGGAAAAGGGCATAATTAGATATATCGCGGAGTAAACTATGCAAATAAAATATTCATCGCGTGACACAATTGCAATGACTATCCCCAACTACCTTCAACCGATAATTCCATTTCACCATGAATACAAAATCAGGCCCATCCGTCTCAAACTCGGATCTCTCGCCTTCTTAAAAATGCACACGGTTACGAGGAACAACTTTATATGTAATTCATTCTCTCAACCCGCTACAACGGTTCGAAAATACATCTACAAAGCGATCGATCGGTTAGCATCGATGTCACGCTCGCCTCCTAAAATAAACGCAGAATCCAATATCTTTCAGGGTACTCACGCTGAATGCAAATTTATCCCTCATGATTCTTTCTGCCTCTTCTTTCACCTTTTAACCTAGAAAAACGAAACGAGATCACCGTAGTACCCAAAATGTACACGCTAGTTTCGAGTGTTACACCACGACGCGTTTCTCGAGCATCCTCGACTTCCGGTCCCTCCTCCAACAACCCGGTTCCGCCTAATTTTCTCAAAGAAACGGCGCAGATTGCCACCAAATCCCGCCAAATATTATTTCCATCGCGATCACGGATTCGTGGAGCGTGTCATGTTCCGCGAGATAGTTGGTCGAGCGAAAGTGACGTGGAGAGAACTTCCGGCACCTGGTCACGCTTCGTCGTTCACCATCGGTTTAACCACGATCGAAACGTGACAGAGACACGCGCGATCCTCCCCGACACGCTTGATAACGAATATTATTGTCCATTCAAAAGTCCAGGAGCGGAGGGATTTCTTCGAGCCCGCTCGATCTCTCGAATCGATTCCTCGAGATTCCTCGCTTCTTCCTCGATTAAAGATTCGCTCGAGAGAAGTCGTGGAATATCTAGAAAAAGCTTCGATCTCTCCTTTTTTTTTTTTTTTTTTCTTTCTTTTCTTACTTCGTTAGCTCGCTCTTCGAATGCCGTTTCCGCTTCGAGGAATCACGGATCTTATCGCGATTTGACTTGATTTCAACGTTGATTGTATAATTCGTATCTATTTCGGTTTAGAATATTTAAGAAGGGAAGATATCTTCGATGGAAGTGTTTTGAATTTTAGTTTTCTTTCGTTCGACGTTTCTTTCTTTCTTTCTTTCTTTTTTTTTTTTGGAAGTGCAAGCAAGACTCGTTTCCGTGGAAACGTTGCTAGCTCTGTCGTTTATCAAACGTCCAGATTGCAGTTTCCATTCCAGTTTCGAATGTAACTCCTCTTGTACGCGTCCTCCACTTCCGTTGTCCTCTGTTTCACCTGGATCAAAAGATTTATCGTCGTATCTTTACTTCCCCATCGATCACCCTCCCTGACTGGATTTAGAATTTTCGATGAGGGGAATTCTCTCTGGTGGATGTTCCAGTATATTCTCGTTTCGAAAGATCGTTTTATAAATAAATATAAGATAAATATTTTCAGTTCCAAATTCAGAATTTCTAACAAGAGATCATTTATTATTGTCGTAATTCTTGTAATTCAACTTCAGTCTTTATTTAATCTCTCTTTAATCCTTATTTAAATCTTGAATAAGATCTATAATATAAATATGACGATTTCTATAATATACCATTATATAATATACCATATATATATATATAATATACCATATTAATCGTTTATCATGTATCCAAAATCCACCATTTTCCATCCCCTTTCATGTATTTCTTCTTCATCCTCCACTTCCACAATTATTGTCACCTTCCTCTTATCCTCTTCGAATACTTAATCTCCCTTATTCACCGTCATAACTCGACTATCAATTAACCAATTAACCAATTCAACTCGATTCAAGTCTCTATATACAAAATTTTCTATCAATCAGTAGTATTTCAAATTCTCTCTCTCTCTCTTTTTTTCTTTCTCTCTACCACAAAAGAGAGAAATCCCTCTCAACATATCGCTCCTACACACATGCACTATCATTTGTCAAACATTATCTAGATTACGCTTTCCACCCCTTTCCAAACATACCTGCATCCTCCGCTTCCTGTTTCACCAGGTACTCTCTCGTCAAACGTCTCGAAACGATTCCATCCAGTCCATTCACACGCATCGTTATAAATCCTTGGAGAGGATATCGTTTTCCCTCTACCTCGTCTCCCATGAAATATTCATCGTCTACGCGGGATTTATAATCTCTTTATCCTCGATCCTATATATCGATTTCTAATGGGGGTCAAACGTGTTGCGATCGAAACTGTTGATAATGACTTTTCCTACGAATCAAGCGGTATAATGGAAGCGTGTATAGAAAATTTGCAACACTTTTCTCACGGATGCACGGACGCTGGTTGGTCTTTGTTCTCGTCTCTCGTCTTGTTAATGGAAAAGTTTGTCGAGGCGGTGGAAGTTGGTAAGATCCCGTTGGTAAAATTGCAACGAATTGTGGTTTTCGTTTAGGCAGTAGATTTCCCGTCTAGAAGTTTTTTGGGATTTATTGACCGATGTTTTAAAATTTTGTATATTGGCTGAAAAACGCTATGTGTTGTTACGATTTTACGGTTTCTTTGAAATTAAGTTTCGAGTAAATTGGAATTTTAAATATTAATTTAAATAGATTGATGCTTGAATGAGAAAATTTTTGAGATTCAAATAGTTTCAAACGTAGTAGTTTGGTAATTACAGCTTTAATTCGTTTTATTACGTTTTTAACATTGAATTTCGAGCGCGAGTAAACGATAAATCGTTTGGTACGTTGTTTGTCAAACGACAATGACAATTTTAGATCCTATTTTCGGCGATTAGAAGGCTTCAAAATTCGTAAGAATAAACTTATGTAAATTTCATTGGATTAAACTGCGGTTCTATTTCGAATCGTCTACGATCACTCGCCGATTTTAGAAGCGAAATCTTCACAGTCGAAGTCGATATTCAAATGTCTTTAAGATCCAGGAAACTTTGCACTTCGGTCACAGGTTTCTCACGACAAACTCCTTAGATTCAAATACTTCAGATTTCCATTCTTGAAAATTCAAACTTCGAGATGAAATTTAACACTGCCGATCTCTATTTCCATAGAAATATTAATTTTTCGAATCTTTAAAACTCGGGAATCATCTATCATCTTCGTAGATATAAAATTCGCAAAATCAAAGAATACACGCGATTTATTCCTCAGCAATCACTGGAATGCGAATAAGAGATTCGAATCCACGCATAAAATCCAATCTTCATCAATTTCACGAATAAAAAAATTCGATCTTGTATCAAATGTGAAAATTTCAAACTCAAAAACCACCGAATCTAAGAACAAATTTTCTTCAATCTCGTCTCGACAAAATAAAAATTCGATACTACACTTTCTTCACCTATTGATATTACATTATAATCCCGAATAATCTTCGACTATTCTACAATCTTCTTAAAAAAAAAAAAGATCCAGAATCAAACACGAAAATACCAAACTATTCGAGATCCACCGATTTCCCATCGATATTATACGTCGAGGGAAGGATCTATCCTCGAACGCGATCGCGATCACGAAGGCGGCCACGCAAACGAGACGATTCAAGAGCAGCACGACTACCTAAGGCCGCGTGTCACACGCGACTGAGGATCGCGAGCTCGTGCTCTCAGAGTTTTCCCCGCGAGTTAAACCACCGTATATGCTACTACCGCCACGACAGACATTCTCCGTCCTTCTCCTTCCTTCCACCTCCTCTCCCTCCCCGGCTCTCCCCACCTTTCCAACCCCTTCTCTCTCTCCACTCCAACCTCTCTCTCTCTTCTCCTTCCTCCGCTACCATTTCCGTCTCGCTCCCTCTCTTCTCCAACCCTTTCCAAACTATCTCTCCCTCCCTTCCTCCCTCTCTATTTCTCTCTCCGTCCACGCGACACATTGTAAACCGCCCCCTACTAGCTGTTGCTTCGCTCGAGCACCGAAAAACCGGCCACCATCCGATAAGACTCATTAATTCGCCTTAATTGCGCGCATTCCGCCAACGATTAAACGTTTTGAAACAAGAACGTATCGAGGAGGTTTTCTTCTTGTTGTTGTTGTTGATGGTGTTTTAAAGAGGAAGTTTTGGGGAGGGAGAAGTTTGGGTGACGGTGGTTTGCGAACTGGTATGGTGGTTTAAGGAGTTTCTTGTGGGTTTTAGTAGTTCATTCGGACTTTTTGGTGTGCAGGGATATTATATAGGGTTAATTTGTGTTATCGAGTATTGTTCGGTTCACTTAGGGATTGGAGGGGTCAAGTGGTTAATTTCTTCGATTCAGCAAATTATATTGTAACGCGCAAATGTTACGATATTTCGATTAATATTCGAAACAGATCTTTTTTCCAATTAAAAAGAAATTCCCATACGAGGACAAAATGTCGAAAAACGTGCGACACTACTATTTCTCTTATTTCGAAACAATGCGAACTATGGTGCGTAGCACGAATCCTAGTGGGAGAGGAGAGGATCGAACGTCCATCGGTGCCGTTGTCGCGTAAATTGCCTTTCTCCCCCCTCGACTTTTGACCGCAGCAAGGCAAGCTATCGCGAAACTGCGGGAATCGACGAGACAAACTGCAACTCCCATCGCTAGGGCCAGCAACGAAACCGATAGCATCCCAAGTTCCACCTATTTTCCAGGTCCCCGTTGTAACGAGTTTCTTAATGCTTTGTATCGAGAAACGCATTTGTCTTCCGGCGTTCCATTAACGAGCCTCCGTTACCGTTACTCCCTTCCAGTCGTTTCCATGTTAAAATGGAACGAGTTAGAAAAATATTTCGAAAGGCAACGTTGTATTTTTTATTATTTACTAGTAGCAATTTTCGTTGTTGGTATTAATCTTAATATTCGAACGTTCTATTAATGTTATCTGAAATATATATATGTATATGTATTATCTCTACTGTACGATAAATATAGTTTTCCCTTATCGCGCTAGTTGAAATAAAATTTAATTTGAAATCGAATGTGCAATAAACATTAAAATATAAAATTGCGTATCTAGTTTTGAACCGTTGAAACGAAATATTTTCGGAGAACGGAGGAGTGAAAATTGTTTGCAAGATTATTTTACTAATAGTAGTGTGTTTATAAAAAGTATACAATTTTTTAAATCTTTTTTTCACGAATAGGGTTAATTTTTTCTCTTTATGCATCTATTTGTTTCCTTTTCCTGATAAATCAAATAATATTTAACGATAAAGAGAATATTTCAATAAAATATTGTCGTTGGTGCATAATATTTATCCTATCGTATACACAAATATTTCCATCTTCAACAATTCCCTCGTATCGATAAAAATATAAGAGCAAATATATACTGTATACGCGAAAGGAGAATAACAGTGTACGGTTAGAATACGAGTGGAAAAAATGTAAGAGGACCGAGGGAATATTTTATAGAAACTTTTCGCCAAGTTTCTCATATTTCAAGATGAGGTAGGTCAGGCATGGTATCAACCGTTGGAGAAACGTGTTTCGAATTTATGACAGTAATAACCTAAGTATGCAGCCTCGAAAACTTACAAATAAATCATGTTGATAATATTGGTCGTTAGGGGAGGACCTCGGTTGATGGGAGACCATGAAGATCCGAGGAATCGATATCGAATTCTAACGTTGAATACGATAAAAGGAAAAAAGATTTTGTTTGTTTTTAGAAAAGTTATTAGAATTTTGTATTCTATCAATATCTGCGTTATTTATCTTGTGCATCTATTTTCTTGATATCGATATTTTTTTTAATTTCTTCGTCAATTGTTTTTTTTTTTAATTCTACAATTCTTCAATATTATCGAATATCATTATTTTATAGTTGAAAGTACTTCAGTTGTTTATCTCTCGTCGAACGATCCTCTTTTATCTTGGCTATTTTTCTTAAAATTAATCGAACTACGTAAACGAAGGTGGAATAGATTTGCCTAGACATCATATTATCCATGAGAGAAAAGGATGTGCATCGTTTCAGAAAGAATCAGCGTTTCACCGTCGAAATTCGCGAAGCGTTAAATTAAATTTCCCAGAGGTGTCAGCCTCAGTATCGAGAAGACCGATTGACATGGAACTATCGATATTTAAACGATAACATCCTCTATGAATTGATCGTTGACCAGAGGCTCTCATTTCACCTCGTTATTCAATAAATCTGAAAACAAAGAAAAAGATAAATAAAAGTTCACAAAGTTCAATAATTTAATCGTCGAATAATAAAACTTGTTATTTCTCTTTTTTTCTTAATCGAAATTAAGATATGTATTTTTCCAGAAGAAACGAAAAAATTTAGCAATGATATATTAAATTTATATTAATAAAATTTCCCTACAATAATAACATATATTACAATCATAATATTTATTCGTCCATATATACTTTTTATTTATATCTCCATCATCTTAATTGTATTCAATATTTATTCCAAGATCAAGATACCTTCACCATTTCCACAAATTACTATAAATTTAAAAAAAATACCAACATATTTCCACAAGTATATTATACTTGTGTTTAATCCAATTCAAACTCCAACTATCAAGTAACCAACCATCGAATTCCTCGATGGTCCCCCAGCCGTTGAACCCGTTAGAGAGTATTTATCAATGAAAAGGCACCGGTGCATTTCGAATTTCTCGAAATGCAACATGCTTGTACCGCAACGATAACGGAACTCGAGTAATTAAACTCTTCCTATCTTTAGGGGACCAGTTCCGTCCCCTTGGACTCCCCCCTTCACTCATTTATGCCTCTGCGTTTTCTCAAATATTCACAATTGACGCCCACGCACCTTTCTATCCTCTCCTTCTTTCCTCGATCGTTTTCAGACAACAGATCTCGTTGATAGAGGTTGATAAGGGTCAAGGTATGATGCATTCAAAAAAATTACTGTATTACAAGACGTTTCATTCTTTAGTTTTATTAAAAAATTCCTGTTGCAAAATGGAATCGGTGGCCACGACGTTGCATCATTTCCTTTATTCCATCCGTCGTGTTTCGAGGTATTTTTATACGATGAGGGTTCCGACGAGATGAAATGGTTAACGGATGGAGGAGTGGTTCGTTGTACGAGTTTTTCTTGGTTCCAATTTTTTCGGGATATTGTTCCACAAGAGTAAGAGGTAAATGAGACGTCTGAGTGGGGATAGTCTTCGTGTTGTACGAGAGAAGATATTTATAATGACAATTTTTTCTTTTTATTTTGCAATTTTATTAATTGTATTATATGAAGAATGTTGAGATGAAGAATGTTCAAGCCTATTAACGTAATAAAATATTTCCTTTTGATTCTGTAAGTAGATTTATAAATCTATTGTAACCTTCTTCTTGTCAATTAAGTATTAAAAATACTAAATATGCATATTATATAATATGTACATTTATATATTCTTTCATTGAGATTTTATACATACCTTCATACCTTATAATACAATTTTTAATTATGGTTTAATAAGAAATAAAATTAAAATTAGATTTTCTAAATTTATTTCTTTCTTTTCTAACTCACCATATTCTAATATATTTCCATTCTTCTCGATATTCCTATAATCTTTGCAACAGAATAATAATAAAAGGGAACAAAACCTAACCTAGAAAACAACCAAACGCAACCATACTAGATATACCCATCGATCCCGAGCATCAATACCCTCGAATCCTCATCAAATCTATCCAAGGAACCGTATTACACACAAAATCCCCTCCCCTCCCCCCTCCAAAGCTTTTCCACGATATTTCGTTTCGTTTTAAATCCTCGAAGCCCCGAAGGCGTCCACCATTCCAAATCGAATACCGCGTTCATTAAAACGCACGTTGAACGGCGATTTGTTTGACGAGCTTCGGGCGCATAGACATTATCCAACAGGAGAAGAAGGAAAAAAAACGCAATATACGCGTGTTGTGTGCTCGTCGTGCACAATGGCGAAAAGGCCGTGTGTCAACGTTCGTTTGCCCGATGCAAACGTGT
>NW_006263365.1:372062-374987 GCF_000469605.1 Apis dorsata
CCTTTCGGGCACGTTTCGACGGCCACGCGACCGCCTCGACATAAATTTCGTGGATTTAATAGAGATCCATGGCTTCCGGTTTCGGGGGACCATAAGCTATGGCGGCCATGCTTCGTCACTGGATTATTTGTTTTTTTCTTTATTCCTTTTTAATTCTTGAGCTTCGCTCGTGAGATTTTGCGTTGAAAGTAGCGTGTATGTGTTTATGTTTTCGTTACGAAGTCTACAGAGTTATTGTTATTGGATTAAAGTCTTGAAAATTGGCAGGAGATTATTAAAATTGGTGTGTTGGTTTAAAATTTGTCGAATTATTTTATGATTTTTTAAAAAATCATAATTAAACGATGTATCATTTCAGAAAAGTTTAGAAAATGGAGGGAAATGATGAAAACAACAATAAAATAACATATTCGTATAAATTATCCTGAATTTATGGGAAAAGAATTGGACACAGCGTGACGAGAAATTTGTTTGTCAAATGCCGGTTATTTATTGCTTCGAATGGAATAATTGGAGGTTTGCTGGTTGAGTGGTTGAATAATGGTTTTTGGGATTTCGTTTAGTTTGATGGACATAGATTATTCTTAATCCCTGATTGATTTTAAATATTATACATTTTACGTAAAATTTTAATATCGTTTGTTGCAGTAATTATTTTCCGCGTTAATTATGTAAAAAAAAATTATGGTTTATGAATTCCTAGAAATTTAAATAATGGGGACTCGTACTGCAAAAAGAAAAATATTGTACAATAAATTAATTCATTTAAAAAAAATATTTAATTTAATTTTTCATACTACTATACGTTTTTTGTATTTAAAAATATATTTTACAGTTCGTAATAATTCTTAATTTTTAAAAGCATCCATTCCAATGTTTTGTTATTCCTGTAGGAACTTTATATTACTTTATATCGCATTCTGTGTATACCTACTATATTTAAATTTAAAGGATAATTTATAAAATTTTATCCAGCAGTATACACTCCTGTAAAAAGTTGATCAAATAAATACAAAAATATGTACATGATGATGATTTAATACACGAATATTTCATTCTTAATTCTGCCCTCGAACCCGTGATCACGTTTCATCGACGCTTATGCAAAGGGTTAAACAACGGCGCGTGTCATCCGTGGGTGGCCTATTCTGAATGTTTAGAGGAAGTTTCCAATAATTTTCTATTGAATTTATTAACACCTACGAAATCATTTCATTTCAGGCACGCACCAACTGTCGGATCCCTCGTCAATGGGAAAGAAAAATATCGTCTCGATAATTCTTTATTTCAATTTCGTTTGTCCACGTGCGTCTTGTGTGTGTGTGTGTGTACTCCTATCCTTAAAAAATTTAAAACCTTTGTTGTATCTGTTACACTAGTTATAAAAAACATTAACTATTAAATAGATATTTCGTAAAAGGGTTAAGTTAAATAATTATTATTAATAGTATTTGCTAAAATTTCCATCCTCGCGTTAAATGACACGAAAAATTCATCTTCAAGTTCTTAATTTCAAATCACGTTTTTTAAAAACAAAAAGTTCTCGTCTTTAAAAATTCCTCTCCAACACCCCAATTGCAATTGCAACTGTTTCGAAACCAACGACTTCATCATCTCTATTAACATTAAGCTCATTCATCTCTCATTAGTTTCGTAAAAAAAAAAAAAAGAAAAAGAGAAAAAAATTTCACCGCAAACCGCTCAATTCCTAGTAATCGATGCCAGTCGCGGGTTTAATTACGCAATGCCCGCGGGACCAATGCCCTTTTTTTTATCTTTATTTTTATTCCAGGATTCCATCCACCCAAAAGAATTGTACGACCCATACAAAAGCCAAACTGACTAAACTCTATCGAAATTAATCATTTTCTTTCTAAAAAACTAAAACATATTAATGAAACGTCAGTTTCATTTTTGTTTAAAAAAAAACGAACTTATGTTATTTTTAAAATTTATCGAACGAATTTGGACCAATAATGTCCAATGTAATATAAAATTGTAACACTGGTCATTAATTAATCCATAAATTGTACTGAATAAATGGATGAAAACAATTATATACGTGCATTTTTTTTCTAACAAAAATGCAATCTTATTATCCTGAAAATTTTTTTCGTGCCTTGAATTAATCATTATCCAGACATTTATAATAAAAAGATCAAAATTTTAGGATCAAAATATTTTCCCTACATAAGAAAAAAATATAACAAATACTGTTTATATAACCATTAATTCATTCCATATCAGTTTTAATCAAATTCGAGTATTTATAATTCGAATTGATCACGATTTGATCAAAATTTATGGACGTATCGATGCATCTACAACGAAAAAAAAACTTTTGCAATAATCTAATCTATAATACTGTTTCCAGCCATTGATTCATCATCCATTTGAATCAAATACCCACTATTATCACGAGTATCACCCAAAATGTCCAAAACTGTCTCCGTTCCCCACGATCGTCGAGTGTAAAGCGACTCGCGGGAAAACCAGTCGCGGTATTCTTACACTCTTGCTGTAATGGAATACATTTTTGCACTTTTCCCGCTGCTCTTTTTCTCCTCGCCCGTTTTTTCCCCCTCTCCTCTCGTCGCAGCTTCTCTCGTTTCGCGGCCTCTTTCGGCCGCACTCAACGCTCGCTCGCTCGGCTCGAAATGAAAACGAGCCTCAAAAGAGCTTTGTACGCGCTTCCGTCACGTTCGATATTCGTGCGTTCTTTTATACCGCGTCACGTTTTTCCTGCGAGGATTTCACGGTTCTAGAGAAAGAAACACCGGGGGTCTCGTTCCTCTCACACCAACATCGACCGAGTGACGTTTGTCGCCTAAATTCCTTTTTCTTCCACTTCCTTTTACTTTCTTCCATTTTTTCCTTTTGTATCTTTTTCCTTTTTTTTTTTTTTTTTTTTTTTTTTTTTTTTTT
>NW_006263365.1:375131-376681 GCF_000469605.1 Apis dorsata
GTGCGCACGCGCGTTTGTTTTTGATTCCTTTTTTGTTTCTTGCTTCTGTTTGTCGCTGTATGTATTTTCGCAACATAATCGAAAGTTCACCGAGAGTGAAAATCGTAATTAATATTCCCTGTAACGAGCATCCTTTCAAATTTCAGATTTATCTCGATCTCGAAAGGAATTTCAGGGGTTTTGGGAATGTAAAATTTTTAATTTGTTAATCGTGTATATATCGAAGTATAGAAATTCAATATACAATCAAAGATCTATACTTTCTCAATCCCAATATAATTCCTCGTAAACTGTTCAACTCAATGAAAAAAGCCATTATCAAATAGTGCTTCAGCAATACACGAAAATTGCAAACACCCATTGGAAACACTCCAACAAAACCACCCACCTCGATGCAACTATCTCTGCTAATACTCGAACCATCGACGTTAATTACCTTTTCAATTAATCGTTTCCGATAACTTGCCTAATGATCGAGATATCCCCATTTCTTCTCCAAACATGATACCTCAATATTTCCAAAAAAAGATAACAAATAGAAATTATTGCAAAATTAATATCCGTATAAAATTTTCGCTATTCATTGTAATGGAAAAATGCTTAAAAACAAAAAAAATTGGCTGAATTTGAAAATAAGAATTTCTCTATAAAAAGAAATGTTTTACCCTCAAACTTTTCACAAAACTGATCACAATTTCTTTCCCAACCTCAGATAAAAATCCTTTCCTAAATTCCACGAATTTTTTAAGCGAAGAGCCACTTTCATCGTATATAAAATACCAAATTAAGTAATACTTTTTAAAAACGCAACGAAGAAGAACATAATAAGTGAATATCAACAAAAACTTAAAAAACTTACACACACAATTAAAAATTGTATGGAACGAAATCCACACTACTGGTAAATACCCAAAAACCATCGATTAATTACCCTTTCAATCCCCGATAAGTTACGCAAACGACTTGAACACGTTTCCCCTCCAAATATGGCGTCTCGATCGTGGCGGGACGCATTGGCCGGAAGTTAGACGCGGCAAACTTTTCCCGCCAGAGGCAACCAGCCTCTCGCGCATTCCTAACGACTCCATTCAGAAGTAATTCGATTTGTGGCCGGGCATAAAGTGAATACGTCAAACAGCTTGTTAATCCAGATTAAATGGCGCCCGGCCGGCGTTTCTCGCGAAACCCTCCCTCCCTCCCTCCCTCCCTTCCTTCCTCCCCCGCCAATTATTTAGCCGGCCGTTTCGCTTGAATCGCTCGTTCGCGACTCTGTCCCCCGTTTCCCATCCTCCCATAGTTTTCATCTGGCGAACGCGACTAACGAATGCCACAACGAGCCTCTCCTCTCCCCCTCTTCTTCCTATTTTTCTCTGCCTCTGTTTCGTACAATGCCAACGCATACTTATTCTTCTCAAAGGAAATATTCAGGCAAGGGAGGGATATCGATACGATTGATTGAAATTTTTCTTGTTAATGATTCGTTCTTTTTATTTTTCCTTTTTTCTCTTGGGTTTTTTCGTTCTTACGGCAAGTATGGCTTTCAAAATAAG
>NW_006263365.1:376749-377903 GCF_000469605.1 Apis dorsata
GGGAGGATGGAATCTGATTTTTTTTTTTGGTGTAGGTTATTATATTGCTTTATTGTTTTAAACTTTTAAAAAATAAAAAAGAAGATATTCAATCGAGATTACAATTTTTATGATCGATTAGCAAGCATCATAAATCTAGCCTGTTTTCAAATACCTTTTTACTTTTCCCTTTTTCTTGTGCAGTTTGTTTTTAATCTTCTTTGAGGATTTTTTATCAATTTTTTTTTTAAAAAGGGAGGTAGATATTGAATGATGGGAGAATACTTGATCGGGGATGCAAAGGTTTTTTTCATTAGAAAAGGTAAAGAGGGACACGATTGCTCGATTGATATCGGTAAAAAATAAAGCTCTGGCTTCGTTGAGACGTTTTCGACAGGGAATTTTGGTAATTTCGAAAATAAATATGATCCATTGAGAGCTTTGGATTAAAAATTATTCCCCGAATAATTATCAGAAAATTATCACTCTCCTATTTAATTTAATTAGTTCAAATCCTTCTTGAAAAATAATAACATAAGATAACATAACCCGAATAACAATTACAACAATTCCGTTTCCTCGATCGTAATTGCGATTCATCATCCACTTCCCACGGATTTTTGACCATGTGCCCATCAATTTCGACGATACTCTCGTCCTACCCATCCCTACCCTCCCCACTCCACTTTCTAACCATTATTTTTCTCTTCGACATCTTCGTCATGCCGCTACTCCTCGTAATTGCGGCACAATCGTGGCCCGCAGGCATTAACCGCGCGCAACTCGTCCCTTCCATTGATAATACCAACGATAACAATGGCGAACAAGCAGGGCGAACAAAGAGGGAAGGTGGTGGATGTGTACGTGGCCGTGTGTAAAATATGTAGATCGGTCGAAATTTTCGTCCCATATTCAACGTCAATCTCTCAGGATCTCTCCCCGGAAAATCGCGTCCAGGGAAATTGGGGCTTCCGTCATCGCGATGGCGTGCTTCGCCTCCGGTGAATGATCTCATTTTTCTCTTGGATTGCCATTCATACGCGCATTTCTGCTTTGATTCATCGAATTTTTTTTCTATGCGCGTATATTTTTATCTCCTTTCTCCGCGTTCTCTTCTTCTTTTTTCCTTTTAATTCTTTTCTTTTTTTTTTTTTTTTTTTTTTTTTTTTTTTTTT
>NW_006263365.1:377966-378394 GCF_000469605.1 Apis dorsata
GATGAGATTTATCGGAGTTAGTCGGTTAGATTGAATAGGGGAGAATATGTGTTTTCATGAGATGTATTTTTGACGTCCGTTCCGGGATATTGAAGGTGGAGAGTGATTTGTGGTTTGTTGGTGAACGCGCGTTTGGTATGCGGGTTTCGTTCGATTTTCCTTTTTTTCTGGGCGAAACGAGTTTTTTTCGCCTTTTTTTCGTCAGAAGTTCTTCCGTTTCGAGGTTTTTATCGCGTGTTTGTTGGAATAAAGTGTTCGATTTAAAATTTTTTCTAATAACTTCTAATTGGTTAAATAAAATTCGTATAAATCGCATAGATTCCTCGATGTAAAATTTTACCAAGCATTTTTTAATTATAATTTCGATATACATACCTATACATATCTATATATATATATATATATATATATATATATATATATATATA
>NW_006263365.1:378428-379495 GCF_000469605.1 Apis dorsata
GATCGAATCAGACTACGTCAACCACGCATACCGCAACCACGGAAATGAACTATTACCAATCTCATATACGGTTCCACAAACCGATCATAATTGCAATAATAACAATCGAACAGCTTATTAATCGTTTCCTATTGAAACAATGTTTTTCTGATGCAAAAGAAATTTCATTTATGTAATGGCATCTCTCTATTTTCGATAATGAATAATTTCGATTATAAATAAAAGGATCTTTAATTACGATTAATACGATTATGGATATATTTTTTGAAGAATACTTTATTATATAGCATCTTCAAAAAAGATCTTTATTCTTTGAAAAATAACGAGAAGATTCAAATAATTGTTTTCCACGACGATTGTAATTTTCTTTTTCAAGGAAAGATTAAAAAAAGAATATTAGAATACTTTTAACTGGTCATAAAATCTCAAATAAACATCCCTATTAACAAAGGTTTAATAATACGAAAATCTGCCAAGGAAACAACCCCTTTTCAACCCCTTTTTCCATTTCCTCCACTGGAATACATAGTTCCGGTACGTATCGAAAATGGCGCGAATGTGCTTTCACAGACGCACTCCCTTTTTAAATGAAAAGTAGGATCGGGATAACCTAGGCGAATAAAAGAGGTCTCGAAACGAGTTTACGTTGCACGCGCATTGTGCCACAGCTTCTCCACACCGTCTTCCAAGAATTCGGCTTGACTTTCCGAAAACCGCTTTCATCCGGCCAATATTCTTTAGGCAAACATCTTTGTCGATTCTTTCTATCCTTGTATTTTTCAGCGATCCTTTTGTGGTCCTCGACCATGTAGACGATAATATCGGCGAATAAGTTTCAATTTTTCTTTATCCTCTTGAGAATGTTCATAGAATCCTCTTGAGAATATTTGTTATAGAAAAAAGGGAAAAGTTTGTATAATACATCAAGTATTTTTGATTAAGATTGAAATGATTTTATATTAGGTAGATGCAAGATTTATCTTCTTGAGAATGTTCACTGAATTCTCTTGAGGATGTTCACTGAATCCTCTTGAGGATGTTCACTGAATCCTCTTGAGGATGTTCAC
>NW_006263365.1:379876-383040 GCF_000469605.1 Apis dorsata
AATGTTTACTGAATCCTCTTGAGAATGTTTACTGAATCCTCTTGAGGATGTTCATTGAATCCTCTTGAGGATATTCACTGAATCCTCTTGAGGATATTCACAGAAGTTCCTCAAGAATTCCTCTTGAGAATATTTGTTATTGGGGAAAGTTTGGATGATATATTAAATATTTTTGATTAGAGTTGAAATTTCATTTATGATAGGTAGATGCAAGATTTATCTTCTTGAAAATAAATTCAAAAAATCCTCTTGAGGATGTTTATAGAATCCTCTTGAGAATATTTATAGAATCCTCTTGAGAATGTTCACAGAATCCTCTTGAGAATATTTGTTATTGAAGAAAAATTATCTTTAATTAGGATTGAAATGATTTATTATAGATAGATGCAAGCTTTTGAAAAGATAGAAATAAACTTACAATTTGGACGACAATAGAATGTTCGATTGTGCAATATTCTTTCATTATTCAAATATAAATTCTATCTGCATACACAGTAATCAATTTTCCGCAATAAAAATTCATCATATAAAACTATTTTCCAACAATTTTCCCTTTATAATAAACTATACTAAAGCAATTTTAAAAATTAAACAATACCTCGGAGATAATTGTTTGAAAGTTGAACAGGAACAGAATGGTATCAACAGAATAGTTCAACGAAGTTCAAGAAGCAAGTTTGAAACGCCAACCCACTGTTTTTTTTTATCAGATCTTTTTTCTCCGAAGTTTGTTCTAATCTCGTGACCGATAATCCGGAAATTCCTCCAGCAAAGCAACCTCACCGTCCTTTCATCTTATCCCACGGGAATAAACAAGTGCAATATCTTTTTATCCCGATTCGTATGATGCGAAAATTTGCATCTGACTCCAGTTCAAATTTGCATAAATAATGGATCTGTCTATAATTATAAATTCGACCAATATATAAGATATATAATAGTATTGTATAAGGTTTGAAATTGTTTTTATCGAATAACAAGTGTTGATTATATTATTAAATTATTTGTTATTTTATAATACAGGAGGGGGAAGGAAATTTTTATGTAATCTAACTCTGCGTTTTTCATAAATATTCGTCCACTCACCGCATTTTCTGCCGCATCGTATCCAAGATTGTCCATCCCATTCATAGTTTCACCTGAACAAGAAAAGGATTATTATTATTAATTTAAAAATAGGGATTCTTTCGTTCACTCGGCAAAATTCAACTTACATATTTTGCTATCACACTTGTAGATCATAAACAATAAATTCAGTGCATTCTCAAACCGTAAGACAATCCGTTGAGACGTGCGAATGAACCATAATGGAGCTGGTAACAATCGAACTAACAAGGTAATAGATGCTTCGGTTAAATTATGCACTCTGTATGGAATGTCTTTGAGCAAAGCGTCTTCGAACGAATCCATTCGTATTATTCTAAACAACTTAATTTCTTCGAGTATAAAAATATGACTTGAGTTTATTTACAATCTGCTCTTTTTTCAATCATGATATATATTTTATCAAAAATTGTCTTTTCAACAAAATATTTTGTAATAACGTTGACAGAATATCGAAATTGATTAAAGATTCTAGAATTTATTTGTCAAATATCTAATTTTATTTTAAATTTTACTTTTTCATCTTCCTGTTTCCAGCAGTGAAATTAATTCTCGCGTTTAACAATTGTCACAATTTCCTCGTTACACTTTTCTTTAGTGACGGACGTGACCCAGTGATAAAAAGAAAGGAAGAAACGATAAAGATCGTTCGGTTTTTACCGCGGATAGAACATAAGAGCCCTCGAGCAGAGACATCTTTAAGTTCAACACGATTTCCCCATTACCGATTTTCTTCTACGATTCCATGCATCGAATTCACGATCGTTTATGAGATCTTTTTAATATCCTCCAATTTCAATATTTTTCAATCATCCCCCTCGAGACGTTTGCAATTTCTCGCTATATCGATATTTGAATCGCTCCTGTCAGAAATTAAATTGATCAATTCTAATTTTTATTTTGTTAAAATTTAAAATCTATTTATTTTATTAAATAGACATACAACGTTTGTATAGTGTTGCCATCTATTTATTATATAGAAAACTAAAGAAAAATATTTTGATTCTAAGTATTATTTATGTATTTAAACTCATTTCTTGGAACAGTTTATATTCGCTCTGTCTATTTTTAACAATATCTAATCATAAATAAATAAATATTCTGTAATTATAGAAGAAGGCACGCAATAACAGTAATAGCGAAACAAGGTAGTTTCAGTGACTTTCGTTTTTTGCACATACGATTTTTCCTTATTCATTGTCTTATCGCAGTGTTGAGTAATTACCTACTTAGAAGTAATTATTATAAAAATATAAAACGTCATTTATTTACTGCGAATTTTTTTCCTCCTTTTTGTCTTTAATTATATATAGAATTTATGCAAGCGAGGATTTACTCATTGTCAGAAACGCAATATCCTGTCCTCCTTGGAAGAAAGCACGAGGATGGTAAAAGCGGACCCCTTTTAATTCCATTCGAGTTTATTGCAAAACAAACGTATGCAAATCCATTTGGAAATTTCAATTGTTAAAATTTGCGTTGAATATGCAGTGACTCGCGTTAATATTTGAAAATAATAATACGAGAGATATTGTTGCTGTATATATTTGTTTACAATATACTTATTAAATTGATTGTGTTTTTTTAAAGGATCGCAATATTATTTACAATAAATTGGAAATAAAAATTTTATTTGCTGTTTGTTGTTGATGTACACGATGTAAACGATAAATGTATAATAATTAAAAAAAAAAATAATTTTCAACAATTTTAAAACGATTAATAAAACGAAATAAAACTCGAAAATACTTTCGAAAGTACTAAAAAAAAGGAAACCAAACAATCCCCTAGTAACCAAAAAATTTTCAACAATTTTAAAACGATTAATAAAACGAAATAAAACTCGAAAATACTTTCGAAAGTACTAAAAAAAAGGAAACCAAACAATTCCCTAGTAACCAAATAATTTTCAACAATTTTAAAACGATTAATAAAACAAAATAAAACTCGAAAATACTAAAAAAAAAAAAGAAACCAAACAATTCTCTAGTATACCCAAATAATTTTCAACAATTTTAAAACGATTAATAAAACGAAATAAAACTCGAAAATACTTTCGA
>NW_006263365.1:383199-394605 GCF_000469605.1 Apis dorsata
ATACTAAAAAAAAAGAAACCAAACAATTCCCTAGTATATCCAAATAATTTTCAACAATTTTAAAACGATTAATAAATAAAACTCGAAAATACTTTCGAAAATACTAAAAAAAAAGAAACCAAACAATTCCCTAGATATAGATGAAAAGACAATCCCCTTATAAAATAATCCGAAAATATTCATCGCCGTGTCCATCCTCCCTTATCTCCGACCCATTCGTCCCAAATCTAATTACCCTTACAATTTGTACGCGCGGAAATCCACCAGCCTATAAATCGGGCGAGAGAGAAGCCGCTTTATCTCTTCCGTACGCTCAGAGTCAATGCATAGAACCATCCACCGTTGTAGAACAGTCTGTATCTCGGTTTTTATTACCGAAGGAAGCGCGAATTCGTGCTTTATCACGAGGAGGATAGGACCACCCACCCGTTCGATTCGAATGGTAGAGGAAGGAGCGACGTGTGTATGCTGACAGGACACTTTATTTATCGTTGCCTCCTTTTGATTTTTTTTTTCTTTCTTTCTTTCTTTCTTTCTTTCTTCCTTTTTTTATGATTACGAACGCACAGATATATCACACGCGTATATCCAGGAAAATATTCGACGTGTTTTCGATGTGGAAGGAGGAATTTTAAAGCCGATCTTTGGAAGCTTTGGAAGAATTTTTATTGGGATGTTGATAAATCAGAGCTTGGAGCAATTTTTTTTTTAAGAAATTATTCTTTGAGAACGATGAAATTTTAAGTAGATAGGTAACTTGGGAAATGTTCCTTTATGGTCCAAAGTTTTAGAAAAGTTAAGTAGAGGAAGTGTGGATAGAGAGGATATAGAAAGAAGTAATTTGAAATATCTTTGAAATTTCGATGATTCTCATCTTGGAATATAATCTAATCTAACCATACTTCATTTGTGTATTTCAAATAGTATACAATATACTACAGCAATTTGACAATTAAAATGATATTTCTATGATAATCAATACCTTTTCCTAAACAAAAACGCGTACGTTTAAATTTTTGGCTCCAAATATATCAGGCAAAAAATTTCTACGTGATTCGTGACGCGTTTAGAAACATCTGAAACGTTGTTGTTTCGTTGCTGCACGACGTGTCAGAAAAATGCCCGGCTATATATTAAAGAGGTAAATCTGGATCGCTATACAGGGAGAAATTTGTTGGAACGTATGCACTATGTCTCGTGATATACCGAGCAGATTAAAATAAATATTTCAAGTGGTGCAGTGCGTATTACGGCACGGCCAAAACTTTCTCACCGATGATATATATACAAAGGATTATATACAAAATATATACAAAGGATTATATACAGATCTACTAGAAATGTTTACTAACCTGTGGACAGTTTTTGCCAGGATACGTGGCAAAAACGAGGCACGTGGATGGATTATTATAAGTGAAAACCGTGGGAATGTTGTTGGAACAAGATTAACTTGTTAAGATGTTCGACTGTTTGGTTTTATCTTCAGCTTTATTTTCGGTCGATGGATTCTTTTCATAGATTATATATATATATATATATATTTATCGTCCGCATTAATTATTTTTTCCAACAGCAAATAATTATACAAGAGATTGTTCCCTTAATTAATTCGCTTCTGTCGCGTGTCTTCTCCCTTTTCTCAGTGACGTTGCTAATTAAGGGCGCAACGAAGACACTTGTACCTTGTCCAAGGTGTAAAAAATAGCTCCATTTTATTACTCAAAGTTAATCTCGATTGCAACAATGATTTCGTGAATTTTTCCTCCTTCATAATCAATAATCCCTGATCTCATTTTAAGACAATAAAAATATATGTTATTAAGAGGATCAATCAAGTGTAATATTTTGGGTTCCTCGAAAGTTAGATTCAATTACCTATGACCTAAAACGGAAATTGGAAATGCATTTCCAAAGTGCATTCTTTCGATTTTTCAGTTTTTTTCTTCTACTCGTTGAATTCACACTAGATCGATTCGCTTGAGGCTGAGACGAAGATTCTTGAGATTTTCTAATCGTTTTGTTTGCTTTGACGTGGCTAAAATTGACGTCGACAGTTTCGTTGCTACTTTAAATAAGAAATAGTAGATTCGCGGGATATACACTCGTGAACGATTCGTTGGCAATTTTTTTCATGATAATTTTGTGATTAAGTTATTATAGTTGATTATTTAAATCATTTTTGGAGAGATTGATCATATTCATCGTATATTAAATTGTAAAATGGCACAGATAAAATGCGTATTCAACATTAATTCTTTTATTTTGATCGAATTTGCTGAAAACCATATTTTTGGTGTCAATGTTGCAATATACATATTGCAAATAAAAATAATATTTTTGAATACAAAAATTTCACATGGAATTCGAATTAAATATCCGAATCATTAAATTTAAAACTGCATTACACTTAATCTGCATTAAATCTCCTCCACTCTTTTATCCAATCGATATCATCCCTTTGATCCACTCTTTTACGAAATTCTTTAATTACTCATTGCCTCGAAGCAACGCGAAATAATCGCTCGAATCGATTCACCTTACAACGAGATCGTTTCATTGTAAAGAGATTTCCTTTCTCTTGGACCACAAAAGTACGTGTCAGTTTAATAAAATACACACTGTAAAACCGGTTTCCAGAGCTATAGAATTGACGAGCACTTGTAATAATTTTAGACAAAAAAAAAAAAACTAAAAAGTTTAATATTTCACTTAAATACTGTTTAAACATGCTATTTTAACGTTTAACCTTGTGCAAATTTGAAAATGCTTAAATCACGAACAAATACAATTTATTATTTTAATGGTGAATGATGAAAATAAAAGATGCTTCAAATAAAAATGAAAAAATTTAGGTATTTACTTCATGTACGTAAAATTGATATTTTTATACGTTTTATTAATTACAATTATAATTCTAGAATCATCAGGAAAAATAATATTTTTTAATAAATCTCATTATAATTAATACGTTTATGTATTATAACGATATTTTTTACTCAATTTCTTTTTCTCCTCTTAAAATATGTATTATAAGTAACTAGGTCACGAAAGTGATAATTCTTTGAAGCATCTAGGCTCGTAAAAGTATGCAAAGCCCTGCATTATATCACATTATAAAATGTTAAAATTAAAAATTGCGTTTGAAATATTGTTTTTCCTATATTTCAATGAAATCTACCTCGAGATAATATTTTTATGATTTCTAATTAATATACGTACTTGAAATACTATTTCATTACTATTTAAATGTTACTTCATATAAAAGTTTATTTGCAAAATAATCCTTTATCGATCGAAGAATGGAAATAAATTTTCCATTTATTTTTTTTTTTTTCACCAATTTCGTTGAAAAAAAAAATGGACGAGTCGATTCCTCATCAAAGTCTCCGAACACGATATTTACATTATGATTATGACTCTCTAATGGCGTGAATCCAGATGCAATTAGCGTGATTACAGTTTAATCGGAGCCATTATGAGATTTGATGACACTTTGACGAGAAACTAAATGTACATTCGCGGAAAATAGATTGGAAAATAATTTCTTATCAAATTAGATGTTTTTACATTTTTCTGAATCATTGTTTGTTGCTTATCTCGAGTAATTATTATATCTGTTCTTGTTTACAGATAAGTATGACATGCGTTTTCTAATAAGACTGGAAATATTACACAAGGATAAACTGAATATATTTATTTCATTTCGATTAAACTGTTTTGAAAATTTTTGTCAACTATTTTCTTTTCTTCTTCGTAAGAAAAATTCTTTTCACGTGGAATAATAAATAAATAAATAATTAAAATAAAACTAAATGTAAATTTCATATATAATTTTTCTAAAAAGAGAAAACAAAAATGAAAATCGAGGATATGAAATGATATAAAGAAGAAACAATGAAAGAAAAGATATTTTGAAAACTGTAATACCTTCTTCATATTTCAGAAAGACATTTCCTACGTCTTAAACAAGGCAGTTTAATTTCTTAAACATTATGATATTTAATGAAATGACATCCTCGTGCAACGTATAATATGCAAGGACGTCAAACTTTAAATATTTGCGATAAATCGCTATCTTATGATTACCGATAAAACTCGTAACCTGTATTTTTTAACCTGTGTTTTAGAAAAATTTTAATAGAGTTTCTCAATATTCGAATATTATTTCATTAAATTCATAATTTAATAAACAATACCTTTACGTGCACCTGTACTCCATTAGTCACGATCTCCCATTAGCAAACTTATCCACTTGTTTTCTCAAATTACGCCACCAATCTTCTTCAAACTTTCACGTCGATTACTTAGCCTTGAAAAATTCTTACGTTATTTCCTTACACAAAATTGGATATTCCAAGCGAAGGACGTACGATGAATCGATCACTATTCTTTACATTGTTCTTGATCGATGGCACACTCGAATGTAATTTCTTTTCGCGCGTTTGAAGAGTTCACGAAGAAAAACAATCCTCGTCAATTTTTAAGCATTCTTTAATTTTAACTTGTCGATATTTTTAATCTTTAAATCCTATTGATACCTTTTTAAATTTTTATTATCAGACTGTCATACATTGAAGTATATCTGTTGAATCATGAAGTCGTAAATCTCACGATTCAAATGTAACAAGGATCGTTTTATTCATAAATCCTTGATTAAAATACGATTTGAAACAATCGAAAATAATTCTTTAAATTACATTTTTTTCACCAATTTCAACACCAAGTTACTTGCATCATCTCTTTTCTTGGTTAAACAAACGTTATTCACTATCAAAACACACGGATCCATATTTATAAAACGAATTCTTTGCGAAATTGTATTTTAATTTCTCATCAAAAAAAAACTTTTTAACTCTTCAAGTTTGGTCTTAATTCTTAATTAATACAATTAAATTTCTTTTTTTTCTTAATTTTTCATTCACTGGATATTCACGAACAACACGACTTTTGTCTCATGAAACAAAGACTTTAAAAAATGACCGTTCCCAATCATGCGACACTGTTATACAGACCGAGTAGAGAACACCGACTGAGACAGTAGAAACGTCTATTCGCATAAGTATACAATCGCGAATGACTTTCGAGGTAGTTTCTCCCACTCATCGACACGTTTCCATATATTTGGTATTTCTCAATGATCGATGGATATACAATCCTTGTTTGAAGATTATGAAACTTGTCACGGCAAATTTTTTAAACGATTTTTCACATTTATTTACATTTATTTATGTTTTTATTCAAAATAATATTAATTCGTTTATTGTTCAGTGTATTTAATTAATTCTATATCATGTTGAGACAATTAAGAAAACGATTGTTGTAATAATATATTCCTATGTTGATTTATTTATAATTTTTTATTTTATTATTTTCTAAATCTTGACAATAAGATTACAATTTTGTATAATTTCTCTCCATTCTTTCTGCATTCTATTGTTTCCTTCTCGTTTCCTTTCATCCACCACTCGTTCCAATTTGATACAATTCTTTTTTGTGTTCTTCCATACAATCTTTTGTGTATCATTTTTAAAACGTGCACGATATTTAAAAATTTTTAAAAAGTTTTTTTCACAAATACATTCGAAATCAATAAATAACAGGGATCAATATAATATTTATTTCGTCAATTACTTTTTAGAAATTATGCGCATATACACTTTTATCTTCGACATCCACGTAACGTAAATATTTTGCAAATTTCAATCAATATATATTTGAATTTATTACACATCTCATACCGATATTAAACGATAATAAGCTTTAATAAATTCCTATTAATAACGACAATACACACATTCATTTTGAATATAAATTAAACCAAATATAAATCACAATTCATACGTATTAATTTCACGTAGGAAATTTAAATTAAATCTTTATTTTGCAATTATTAACATATATTTTTCATCTCGCAATTAAATCAAATTACTCGAAAATTAATTTTTAATATCGTTTCGGAAACATCCTAATCTTTTTCGTACAATAATTTGTCATTTCACGATATAAATTATTTATTTATTCGACTTCGATGAAAACACATTCATTCTTCATTCTAAATATTATTTCGAAATGTCGTTTTCTTAAACAATTCCAATTATCCGTTTTGCCTCAAATTTTTTGAACAAGGAGCATCATCGTTATTTATCGAATAACGATTAACATTAATTAATATCATTATCTGCAAATTATTATTTGATATAAATTTCATCCAGATCTGAATCCAATTATGAATAATTCTTGCTTCGCATACAAATTAAATGATAAATTATTTTAGAAACAACACGTCTGTTCAATACAGCGAAATCGAATTCCAAATTTTAAAAATTGAAGTTGCCACTCTTGTCACTGTCTCAAAACACAGAATCTCGTTTCTCAAAATTTAAATTGAATTCATTTTTCCAATGATCTTTTTTCCCTTGTTCATTACAAATACAAAAAAAATTACGAATATCAAAATTAACATTCATTCTTGTAATTTCCTTTAACGGTGTGATCCTCTTCACAAACTTTCTATCGAAGATTGAAACTTTATGAATTATTAATGAAATTGATTATAATTATATCCGAATTTGATAACTACAATTATTTAAATAATCTTTTTATTTATCCATTAATCTCTTCAAAATTTTTGCAAACTCAATCAACTTCTTCTCTGCAAAAAATTGAATTAAAATTATCGCAGCCAGGAAGAAATAGCCAGTCGTTCCATATATATATAAAAGAAATAACATTTCTTCGCGAAACGAGGATCACGAGTGTTCATTTTAAAATTATTATTATAATTGTCTCCTTAACCGCCACTTAATCGCTGTTGATAATGCTGACTGTGGAGAGTTACGCAATTTTTAGAACGCGATATTGTTTTAATTGCCGTGCAATGCAACGTAGGTGTAATACCACTCTTTAAAGGGGGCGACTTTTAATTAAACGTCCCGCCACAAGTATTCGTTGCGAGTTTCGTTATAAAACGACGCGGTGGTTTTTCCGTTTTGATGGAAACCGTTGCTAACAAATACCATCTCCTCGTTACGCCATAACGGGTTTAATTTAATATATTTAGAAATTGTGTGAATAATTGCGCTTTGCAAACAATTCACTTGCGGAGATATTGCATTCCGTACAATTAAGCTCATTTTGTTATTTACAATTGGATTGCGTGTTGCGATACATGCGTATATTAGGATATTACACATAAAATATACATTGTATATACAGTGTTTCTCAACTTCCTTCTTGACTGCAATACTCTTTTTGCAATATGCAAAAGAATTATTCTCTGAAAGATTTGATCTTTTGCATTGTATTCCTCGAATGAATAAACAAATAAATGGACTTATGAAAATGAATTTTTCTGACATCTTTTTAAAATATGTCGATGTAATTATTTTGGAATAAATGGATTTTTAAAATCGATATAAAATAATAATGGCGATCTTTGATAAACACACTGGAATAATATCTGGAATAGTACAATTTGTAACGTTGTTGAGTTTCGAGAATTATATTTATTTTATGCTGAGAATATTATATTAGATAATACACAAAATATTGCAAATAGATATTAATTTGTAATTTATATAAATTGTTTATTTAAATATTTAAAATTTAGATTTGAATAGAATTTAATTATAAATTACAAAAAAATTTATTTCAAGCAATGGTGTTTATCTACTGTAATTTATAATTAATTTATGTGATCGAATATCTTAAATATTGAATGTTTTGTGTAGATCTGTGTTTATAATATTTTACAATAATTTTTATACTTTATTCTTTTCTCCACATTACTTATTTCTATTTAAATCTCAAATTATTTAAAAATCACTTACAAAAATGTAGGATTCCTCTTGTACAATTTAATTTCTTTAAACACTTTCACTATAAATTTCTAGAAAACTTGAATACCAATTATAATTTGATAAATTTAAATTATATTAAAAAAAATACTTTTATTTCAATTGAAAAAATATTTAAGAAAATATTCAACCTTAATCTACAAAAGAATGAATAATATTTTAAAGTGCATAAAAATATACGACATAAACAATGAACAAAATTACAAGTAAGAGCTAAGGGCACACCTGAAACCAATCGAGTCATCTCCAAATCATGCAAGTGTTATCTTTACTCGCTGTGATAATAGTATCGCCATTATAAGAAAATGCACAACTGAACACGTCGTCTGTATGACCATCTAATGTCTGTATGCAGCATCCATTTTCCAAAGACCACAATTTCGACGTTCTATCCAAGGATGATGTCAGTAAATGTTGACTATTTGGGCTGAAACACACTGTATCAATTTCCTCCATTATTTTCTATTAAATATTTCCTCTCTCTTAAATTATATCCTTTATCTTTATTAATAATCTTTCTAAATTATATATATATATATATAATATTATCCAACATCAACTTATATCCTTGTCTGCATTATTCTATTTACTTTTTCCTATAAATAAAAACTAATTAAGATATTCATAAGGTGATCAAGTTTTTCTAATAAATTTGCATTATATGTAACAGGACGATTGAATCACCTTTTGAAACCTCTTCTCGATGACCTTTCATCAATGCCAGCTGTTTGAAATTGGTGCTCACATCCCAAACTCTGGCTGTGGTGTCGCTGCTCGCAGTGGCCAACTTTTTCCCATTGTTGTCGAAGGTCAGGTCCAGGACCTCGTCGTCGTGTCCTCGAAATGTGGCCAGGCACGAGTTCATTTTCGTGTCCCACACTTTGGCCGTTTTATCCATCGACGATGAGGCGATCAACGAGCAATCGAAATTGTAAATGCAGTTCGATAATTCGGATCGATGACCGATTAACACGCATATGCGACTGGAAAAAAAGTAAGTAGAGAGTAAGTAACAAGGAAATAAAGAATATATGAAGTATATTAAAAACTTTATTTATTTTTCTCTTTGGGATTTATTGTTTTTTAATTATTATTTTTAATTTTCAAGATTTCGATTGAAAAAATAATATTTGAAAAAAAAGGTATGTATATTTGTAAATGGAATAAAAGTTAATTTCAGATGATTGGAAATAACCGTATTAAATTTTCTTTCTCTTTTTCTTAAAATAAACTCACGTGAGAATCCTCGCATCCCAAATACTGACAGTGCCGTCAAAAGAACCCGTTATTATTTGATTTCCATCGTTGTTGAAGTGTAAAGCGATTATTTCTGCAGTGTGACCTCTCAATATCCCTAATTCCTC
Organism: Apis dorsata; assembly: GCF_000469605.1. Lineage (NCBI taxonomy): Eukaryota > Metazoa > Arthropoda > Insecta > Hymenoptera > Apidae > Apis > Apis dorsata. The sequence continues at coordinate 392,420 of NW_006263365.1, forward strand.
ACCTGTTAAACGAATTTTTATTTTACTTTAAAAAATCCATATCCTCGAATCTCATTGCTCATTTTACATTCCTTTAAAGATTAATCTTTCGATTAATTTAACTTGAGTATTATAAAATTGAGAGTGAAAAATGCTATATTTCCACAATTTTAGAGAAAAACGTATTAAAGATGGAATTAGATAACGAATGGATAATTTTATTAAATTTTATTTGCAAAATTCATATTAAATAATGATGTTAAATAATAATTTTCACTCTTAATGTAGATACCTGTTGTTATGTCAAATATTCTTGACGTCATGTCTAAAGATCCAGTTGCAATTTTCGTATAAATTGGCGAGAATTTGGCAACAACTACTTCAGCATTATGACCCCTCATAGTTGCCGTGCAGTGACCCGTCCGAGAACACCAAATTTTTGCAGTTTTGTCGAAGGAACCCGTTACGATTTTGTCTCTAAAAATCGAATATCATATAAAAAAATTAATATCAACAATTAAATACTTTAAAATCGAGAATATGTTTTAAATTAAATTAAAATCCTTCTTCATTACGATTTATTATTTTTCAAATACATAAAAGAAATCATCATTTTTTTAACATTTAAACAAAAAATATTTCATCTCGATTTTTTTGTTATAAAATAAAATATGAAGTGTTTCAAGACGTTCTGTACAAAGGGACTCTAGATAGAGATATTTCGTCGGCAAAGAGTGCATGAGAAAGACTATATCCTCGTTTCCGGTCGACGACAGTACAAATGAATTGTAAGAGCAATGGTTAAACGAGACGTACGAAATTGGGTTGTTGAAGGACACGGTGTAGACCACATTCTTATGGCCTTCGAGAGTAAGAAGCTCCGTTCCACTGTCAATGTCCCAAACTTTACACGTTCTGTCATAGCTGCCTGTCAAGCATCTATTAACAAATTTTAATTTAAATTGTGAGAATATAATTTTATTAGATTATGTATTGAATCAGATTATTACTTGAAAATTTGAATAAAGATACAATGTTGTAAATTATATCTTTAAGCAATAATTCTTTTATCATCTGAAATTGTATCGAATTGTAAATAATTTTTCTCAAGTTATGAACTGAATAATGAAGTAAAATTGAAGGAATAAAAAAAGGGGTATTGAATTTAATGACTTCCGCATTTCTGTTTTCATCAAATTAAGGATGGAAACAGTTTTAGATACTAATTTGCAAGAAACTTTGTTAAAGATACATTTCCAACAATCCCAGATGATAAAGGAGTTATTATTCTCTTTGTAAAAACTTTTCAGAGGAATGTAGACGGTAATTCTGAAATAGATGGTCAAACTTTAGAAGCTTATCCCGCTCATTTTAAGAATGAAATAGGTAATATGAACATAGCACCACGAATGTTCACGAGTTACTTTTGCAATAAACTTTTACCGTTACCAGTCTCTTGGATCTTCTTTAAGTCGGTTACTTAGACATTGTAAGATTAGATAATTCTATAAGAATATAAATATTTCTTGAAATATTTTTATAATGCAACTTTTTAAAATGCTATTACTTTTATCTATTCAATTTTCAAACAAAAATATTAAAATAATTGAATGTCTACACTACTATTAAAATAAATAATTTTGAATATATCAATAGTTGTAATATATACAACAATTAAATATTGAGATTTCAAATTTTAAACCCAAAATAATTTATATTTTATATTAAATATAACTTCGTCCATCCATTTCTGATTTACCTGATTACATTACTTTTAATTTTTAATGATAAATAAATTTAGAATTGTGGTGGGGCAATCTTAATCGGGAGTACCTTTTACCTAGTTTATCGAACGCGATATTCGTGAGGGGCAGAAGATGGGTCTGCAAGGTCTTGTATTTGTAGTAACGCTTCGGGTTTGTATCGCAAACTTTGGCTTGCAGCTTCTGCAGGGTCTCCACTAACTGCTCCATTACACTTTCGGTTATTACAGGCTCGGCCGCTTTTATGCTCTCCGCTAATGCTCTTATGTCCGTTCTGCAAAACGACACGTACACTCCACTAGTCTACTTGCCGCCAAGTAATTATACACCTACGTGCGCTCTCTCTTTCTTTTTTTTTTTTTTAAATAATTCAACGAGCTTAATTGTGACGTGCGACTCTAACGTTTCCTCTTCTTTTCTTTCTGTTTTGATTTTTTTTTTTTT
>NW_006263365.1:394901-397284 GCF_000469605.1 Apis dorsata
TTTAAATTTTAACTTTATGAAAGTAATTATATATTTAATAAAGGAAAACAAGTTTACAAGGAGATTAAGAGAAAATTTTTGGTTACATTAGATAAGTAAAGGATTGTTTATCATTTAATATTGTATGTAATAATTCTTTCGATATTTTATTTTATTCAAATTCACCATACTAATTATAGAAACATTCGCGGAGAAAATTTTATGAGATAAATATGACAGTAGCATTTCTATTATATATTCTTAACGAAAGAATGAAAGTATCAAATTCAAGTTCTATAAAAAACAAACATGCTTGATATTAAAAAAATTAGTTACTCGGCAGATAAATCCAGAAGATCGATCATTTTCGTCTTGATATCTCCACCTTGAGTATACTCCAAGGCGAGGCCTATAAAACGAAGAAAGATACAGAGAGATACATCATTTTTAAGATGTTGGCGACACGCGTTAATTTCCGCAAAAATTCATGCCGCTCGGTTGGCATACCTGGTGGAAAGTAACGAAGCAAAAACTTCATCAGCTTCATGTGGACATTCCAATTACAGCCACGTCCAGTGTTTTAGACAGCAACCAAATTGCCACGGGCCCCTCTCGAAAACGAGAGGAACCTGGATTTAATTATAAAACGTAATCGGCGTGCACGCGCGCGAATTAAACGCGAATCGTAGAGGTTAGTTTTTTTTACCCACGGCTGTCAATGCAGTGACCCGCACCTATTCGTCGTGCGTGTCCAACTGCCTGATACGGTTGCAGAAATAGACGAATCGCGATATTGTGCGTTACCAAGGCACGTTTTGTCGATTGCATCCCGGTCTTGCGTAAAAATTTCGTGATCAATTATTGTAAATCTTGCAGAAGAGGTGCCTAAACGAGACTTTGAAATTGTGAAGGACGAAGTTTTAATTTATTATTTAATTTATTTAATTTATTATTTAAACGAATAAAAATTAATAAATGGAATTAATATTCAATATCAAAATAGATAAAAACGATAAAAATTGAAAAAAAAAAAGAAATTTCTCTGTATATAGTAATTATAATTAATAAGATATTAATTAAATATTAAAAATTATATATTAATTATAATATTAATATAATTATAATATTTTAATATTTTTTAATTTACAATTCCTCTAGATTTACAGAGAACAATTTATACTGTTAACGATATACCTCCAACGTCTAAACTTTATCTATGCAATAGACTATACTAAGATTTCTAATTTCTAAATAAAGTAAAAAAAAAAAAAAATGAATAGGTTAATCATATATAAATATTATCTCTTGAGAATGTATAAAATATACAGAATGTATATTTTATAAAGCAAATATACTTCAGAAAAAATAGACGAAGAATAAGAATAGGTTAGAGATAGAAATAATACTCATAACTACCTCTTAAGTACCAAAAACATATCTCTCAAAATAAAATAGAATAACAATTCATCCATGACACTAGAATTTTCTTAAAAAGAAACATTTTAAACATTATAAAAAATCACTCAAGAGACGGCGCTGATATTCAATTCTTACTCTCCTTTAGAACTCCTTTAGAACTCATATTCAGCACTATCTCTTAAAAGAGTCTGTCAAAGAGATCTCTTCAAATTCAAAAAAAAAAGTAAAATAAGAATCCATGGCACCATCTTCTAAATTTTTTGAAAGAAAAAATTTAAAACATACAAAACACTTTAAAGGATACTAAATAAAGAATCTTATATTTTTAAAATATTAATAAAAATAATTAAAATATTTAAAATATTATTAATAACATTAAATAAAAATTAATATTAAGTCTATTCCATACAATTTTTTCAGTTGTATCGAAACCTATAATGATCTGTAAACTCACTATATAATGCATTCAGATACAACTGTTTCAATTTCAAAATTACAAAATTATGCACCCTATCTCTACCGACATAATTTTTTTTTTAATAAAAAAATAAAATATTGATAAAAAATTTTCAACATAAAATTTTAAACATAATTTCTACATATTATCTCTTTATTATTATAAATCGAAAGTTAAATTTTAATAAAAAATACATTAAACGTAAAATTTTGTGGAAAATTTCACAAGCAACAATTTTTTTCTCAAATATTAATAATAGTATAGTAGCAAAAAAATCCGTCCATACAATTTATTTACACAGTTCAAAAAATTTAATGTAAAAAATATGTAAAATATATATAAAATTTTATAATTTAAAAATTTTAAAGATTTCTAGAAGATAATGAAACGCTAACAAAAGCTGTCAGAATTCTTAGACATTTTCAAGAGAGGTCCTATCGAATTACTGACTAACTATTTCTTTACAGAATTACACGTAATTACCGAGAACTAATGGAATTCCTGGAATAAGTTCTAGAGAGACCTCCT
>NW_006263366.1:0-274 GCF_000469605.1 Apis dorsata
AAAATTTCTCGATCGACCTCCTATCATATCATGTTCTCCTAATACAAAATCGAATTTTTGGCCAAAAATTTCGTTCATTCAAACATTTCGAAATTTCCAAGAATTGACGTCATTTCTTGGAAAAATTTCTCGATCGACCTCCTATCATATCATGTTTTCCTAATACAAAATCGAATTTTTGGCCAAAAATTTCGTTCGTTCGAATATTTCAAAATTTCCAGGAATTGACGTCATTTCTTGGAAAAATTTCTCGATCGACCTCCTATCGTATCAT
>NW_006263366.1:922-1484 GCF_000469605.1 Apis dorsata
GTCGAATTTTTGGCCAAAACTTTTGTTCGTTCGAACATTTCGAAATTTCCTGGAATTGACGTCATTTCTTGGAAAAATTTCTCGATCGACCTCCTATCCTATCATGTTCTCCTAATACAAAGTCGAATTTTTGGCCAAAACTGTTGTTCGTTCTAACATTTCGAAATTTCCTGGAATTGACGTCATTCCTTGGAAAAATTTCTCGATCGACCGCCGATCCTATCATGTTCTCCTAATACAAAGTCGAATTTTTGGCCAAAACTGTTGTTCGTTCTAACATTTCGAAATTTCCTGGAATTGACGTCATTCCTTGGAAAAATTTCTCGATCGACCGCCGATCCTATCATGTTCTCCTAATACAAAATCAAATTTTCGACCAAAAATTCGTTCGTTCGAATATTTCGAAATTTCCAAGAATTTGACGTCATTTCTTGGAAAAATTTCTCGATCGACCTCCTATCGTATCATGTTCTCCTAATACAAAATCGAATTTTTGATTAAAAATTTCGTTCGTTCGAACATTTGGAAATTTCCAAGAAATTGACGTCACTTCCAAGAATTT
>NW_006263366.1:1637-3992 GCF_000469605.1 Apis dorsata
CGACCAAAAATTTCGCTCATTCGAACATTTCGAAATTTCCAAGAATTTGACGTCATTTCTTGGAAAAATTTCTCGATCAACCTCCTATCATATCATGTTCTCCTAATACAAAATCGAATTTTTGGCCAAAAATTTCGTTTATTCAAACATTTCGAAATTTCCAGGAATTGACGTCATTTCTTGGAAAAATTTCTCGATCGACCTCCTATCGTATCATGTTCTCCTAATACAAAATCGAATTTTTGGCCAAAAATTTCGTTTATTCAAACATTTCGAAATTTCCAGGAATTGACGTCATTTCTTGGAAAAATTTCTCGATCGACCTCCTATCGTATCATGTTCTCCTAATACAAAATCGAATTTTTGACCAAAAATTTCGTTCGTTCGAACATTTCGAAATTTCCAAGAAATTGACGTCATTTCTTAGAAAAATTTCTCGATCGACCTCCTATCATATCATGTTCTCCTAATACAAAGTCGAATTTTTGGCCAAAAATTTAGTTCATTCGAACATTTGAAAATTTCCAAGAATTTGACGTCATTCCCAAGAATTGCTGAAATTCTTCGAACTTTTTATACAAATTTTGTCTAACTTAGAATATTTTTACGAATTTTAATACTTACCGATACTTACCTTTATACTTACCTTTCTCCTTACTTACCTTTTTGCGTCATAGTTGCAGAAAAAGCATTTTTTCATCATTTTACTTAAATCTAATTATAAAATTTGACATATTTACCTGTTTTATACTTACCCTTTCACAGCCTCTTACCCTTTGCTGTCATCCTTTGAATTGCCATTCTTTCAAACTGAAAAAAGAATAAAAAATACATGTACGAAAAATTACATACAAAGTTAGTAATTTACATACAAAATAAGTAATAATAAATAACATACTAATTAAAATATACGTACCTTCTACCTTCTGTTTTTTAAAATGGATGACTTTTCTTTTTCGATTTTCTTTTACCTAGAGTTAATTCGATGGGAGACAATATCGTTCGTTAAAGAAGTTCGATCCGTTTCGAAGAACTGCTACGATGAAAAAAAAAAGGAAAGAAAAGAAAAAGAAAAAGGAGAAAAAGATTATCGAGAAATGAGGAAATACCGGAAGAAGAAGATCCTTGGCTAACTTCAACGACGTTATCTCGCGAAGTTACGGTTGGCAGTTTGGCGTTTACCAGTTTTTATCAGCAGGAAGCAGTCTAGGTAGTTATCCCTTACACTTTCGGACGAATGACTCGCAAGTTTGTAAAGTTTCATTGAAAATCGGAACCGGGCGGGACGGGCGAAACCTCTAATTAAACTTTCGCGATAAACAAATTACTATTTTATTAAATACTGCTTAAATAATATTTCATTCGAGTGATTCTCCTCGTTAAACGTTTCATTTTATCCACGATTTTTAATTCGATTTAATATATATATATATACATATTTTATACACAATGATATAAATAAAAATAATGCAGTTGAATAAAATCGAATTGCTTAATCCAAAGATCCTTTGATAGAGGATTAAGTAGAAAGAGAAGGAAAGATCTTCCCTCGTCGATATTTTCTTCGACTTTGTACGAAGGGAGGAACGTTAATTGCCCCTAAGTAACACGATACAGAGTAATCGAAACTCCATCCACCATCCCCAAATCTCATCCTCCAGCATAATAGCGCGAAGGATACAGAATGCCTCTTCGATTCTCGATTATATCTCCGTATTTATGTCTCCAGACGAAAAAGAGAAGAGAGAGAGATAGAGGGAGAGAAGGAGTATCAAGCATAAAGAAGGTCACTCGACAGCCTGAATCCCTGTAAAACTGTTTTGACGGACGCTTTCCTCCCCCTTCCTTCTCCAGTGCTTTCCCAACACACTTCTCCGCTCGAGATCCTTTGTCGTTCACTTAAAGGAGTCCTGGCTAAGTCTGGATTTCCAGACTTCTTCCACTCCTCCTCCTCCTCCTCCCCCTTTCATCCACCCTCTCACCCTGCCCTCAGACGACAGCAACGCGTTGTAATATCGTTCCGCGTGCCGTTCCTTGCAACTCTCCCTTTCTCTTTTCCAACCACCTCCCCGGAAAATATTGGATTCCGACACGAATTTGAATTTCGCACAGATCGTCGCGGTGTGGATATCTCTCAAGTCTCTCTCTTTCTCTCTCTCTCTCTCTCTTAACCTCTTAACCTCTCTCTCGGAGAAGGGGGTTGTAGCCTCGCTCCAAGGGGAAAAAGTTTTATCGAGGACGTTTGCGATACTCGTTCGCGAAATATTCTAACGAGTGGACCGCGTTTATACACGGATGGCTCGGTTTTACGAGGGGACGGCCTTTTTTTTTTTTCTTTTTTTACGAGAAGAAGAG
>NW_006263366.1:4114-9915 GCF_000469605.1 Apis dorsata
AAAAAAGCGAATCTTCGGGATAATTTATTTTCGTCCGTATCGTTGCCATATCCGTATCGTCGATTCCTTCCTCGCGAATCGATCGATTTATTTTAGGCAAGAGATCAGAGATCGAGGATCGAAGGGAATTTCCAATAAATATCGATTTCCCTGTAAAAGTGTCGCAACGAAATCGAAAATATATAACCAAGACGACACCCGCGTCGAAGCGGGTGTACGAAAGGGAGAAACGGAATAATACTATGGAAAATACTTTTTCCCATTTCTCGGAAAATGCGACGCGATCAATCGTCGCAGGATAAGATTATCCCCTTGACACGCGCTATATTTGTACACATCTCGGACAAAATGTGAAATTATTCACAGAGATTTTACATCGAGGGGGATCAAAATTTCGTTTAACAGCGTTAAAACCACCAAGGGAGGTTGCACCTCGCCAGGAGATGGATGCGCTAATGCGTTTCTTGGTTAAGAGATAAAGTTGATACGGCCAGTGTCGTCGAGCGATTCTCCAACGAAAAGGGCCCAACAACCCTTTCGCTTTTCGCGGCAAATTCCATCCTCCTCCCTCTTTGACCGACCAACCGTCGCTCCTCTTTGAAACTTGGCAACGCGAACAGCTTGTACAGCTGTACACGAGACACGGAATCGCGAGACGATTATTCGCGTCTTTGCCGCTTGTGGTGGGGAGAATCTCGTTACGTTTAACCTTTGGGAATTGGCCCTTTGAGGACGATCAGAGGACGGGCGTCACGTTCACGTGACAAGTAATTCCAGCTCGCGTGCACGGTTTGCCCCTCTAATAACGAAACACACACCGTTCGAAAATGGTAATGGTGGGTAATCTCGCGATGTAATCTCCCTCCTGAACGAAGGGAGAAGAAGATCCTTATCCCCTTAGGGGGGATAAGGGGATAATCGAATCTTCCCCGACCAATTCTTTATCCGTCCTCCTCCGTTTTAAATACTGGAAACGTTTCTGAGACGAGTATCGTGTGTATTTTTTAGGGGAGGGGATAGGGGAGGGTGTGCTCGCTCATCCTTGAATATCGTATCTGCGAGTGTCCATTTTGGATAGAAATGAAGTTGTTTCCATCACGAGCGTGTTTTATACGAATACTCGAAACACGGTTTCGCTTGGAAGAAAACTGTGCTCGAAATTCTTGTTGGAAATTTATATATACCAAGGCGTTCCTTTTTTCCTCTCTTCGAGAGAAAAGGATCTCCACTTTGGAAAAAATGAAATTGTTCCACGCGAAGAATCTGTTTCTCGCGATTGCTCGAGAGTTCCTCTCTTCCTTTTTCAAATACTCGAAACGGTTTACTTCCGGTGAAACTCTTCGAAGATTCTTAAGAAAAATTATCAGAGAGATTCGTTGCTACACTTTCGAGTATCCGAATTCGGGAGGGGAAGGATTTTAGAAAGGAAAAAAAAAGAAGAAGAAGAAGAATCATTCGAATTTTATTCGAAAGGGATGAAAATTGGCGTCGTATCGATTTCTCGGGGAAGCATTGTACTCGAATTACAGGCGGAGGACGACGGTGTAACGGGGGCCGTTTCAAAGATCGCTCTGAACATCCGGCGCAAGGCGATAAAATTGCAACTTGTTCGACTAACGATCCAAAGTTTAGATTGCAACGATCCGCCTCATTGTTTCGGAGCGGTAACAATAAACGAAAAGCTGCCGGCGACCGACCTGCTGCAATTGTCACGAAAGTACCAACCTATCCAGTCTCGTCTCCATCCGTTTTGAACCGCTTGCGGTTCCATCCGTACAAACAGGCGAACCTGTTTCGTCGCGTTTCTCCAGAAAAGGTATCGAAGACTACCTTAACGGAGGATTCGACCGTGGAAGAAACCGAATACCACGAGCCTCGTTACAACTTTCCTTAACTTAAAAAAATACTCGTAAAAAGAAAAGTATCTTCATCTAAGTTTAACAACGATTCCTCATTTAAGTAAAGAATGAAATTACAAATTCTCCGAATATACAAGGATTAATTTACAAAAGCAGGCCTCTCCCCATCCCTTTCCCCCGAAATGATGCGATTAATACCCCCACAATCGAGGGAGACGAGGAAACTGGCACGTCCAACTTCACAACGCGAGTCAAAGGTACACCAGTTTTTGGGGAGAAACAAGAGCCAAGTACGATTGGGCGGGCAATCAAGAGTCGGCCAAGAGGGCGCCTCGTTCGCGAAAGAGGGAGCGAGAAAGAGATATCGCGGGAGGCAATCGTCGAGCTGCTCGTGGAGGCGATACGCGTCCCACGAAACGAAGTTAATCGAAAAGAAGCAATTTGTCGAAGGAAAGAAGGAGGAGGGGGAAGGAGGAGGAGGAGGAGGAGGTGAAAGTACTGCGGCAGAGGAGGAGAAGAGGCCTCCTGAAAGAATCAATACCACCATCCTCGCTCGTCGCAGAGAGTTTTTCGCGGCTCGCCTAACTCTATCCGGGTTGAAGGAAAAAAAAAAAGAAAAGGAGGGGAGGGGGGACGGGGGGATTCGCGGGGGGCGCCGTGGCGCGAATGAATAATCAAACGAGGCGAGGAAGGGAGTGGGTGCCGGGCGGACAATAACGGGAGCCCTTTTGTCCACACTTCCACCCTCCCCTCCCCTCCCCTCGTCGAGACAGATTATTAAACCCTTAAGCGGCTGCTGGATGGATGATACGGGGCCCGTGTGTTCCGTGGGGATTGCGGAATTGTTCGAAAGGAAACAACGAGAGAGAAAGAGCGGAGCAAAATGTTTATTGGGCGTCTCTTTCTTCCTCTCCTCTCCCCTTATTTGCTCGAGAATTTATTTCGTTTAACGAACTCTCGCCAGGAAACTCTTATTCTCGGGGCGAGTTTAATTTCCCCTCCCGTGCACGCTTATTTTATTTAGAGAATTTAACGATTTACTCTTTCCTTCCTTTCCTTTTCCTTACACCTCGGATACGTCGATCGTTGTTTATTATTCGCGGATAATGCGAATCCCTCGTTGAACGGTGGTATGGTTTGATAAATAGATCCGAATCGCGGATAACCAAACTCTCTTTCGATTTCGATCAAATTCTATCGTCCCATCCCAACGTATATAAAATCTGACTCTTGACCGAGTTCAACCGAGTGTGTATCACCGAGTTCGATTTATATCGAGACAGAGAGAGAGAGAGAGAGAGAGGGAGAGAATTCGATACAACGAAAATTCAATCTCCGTGATTGGTTCGAACGAGAGCCTTATTAATGAAACGGGTCGTTATATAGGCAAGGGAGGGGGCGTCGATTTTAAGACGAGAAGAGAAAAGATTGCTCGTTATCGATCGAACAACAGTTGTCGATCGTTCACGAGGCGTAATTGAATTTCCACGTTTCGATCGTTTAAACTCCTCTCCCCCTGTTTAATTATCGCTTTTATAATACCGCGTAACCGGACCCGTTGTCCGGCGGGATCGTAACCGATTCTCGTCACGTCACGGCCGGCTGCTGCCAATTCTTTTCCTTTCAATTTGAACGTTTAAACNGGGGGGAGGGGGAGATAGTCAAGTAGCAGGACGTAGCAGTTTAATCCTTTATGAAGCGGAAAGTGGCGAGGCAACGTAGCTACGTGTTCCGCGTTTTAAAGCATAATTTAAAGAAATACGGGAACCTTTCCGCTTCTCGCTCGGGGAACCTCGATACTCTCTCCCTCCTCCGCGTTAATAACAAACCTCTATCTGTTTCTCTTAATCCAGAGAATATACGAATATAACTCTGTTATTTCGAATATTTGAATACCACGGTCTCCACGGGCGAAAGAAAATTTAACTCGGTCGGATTTAGATCGCAATATCACGGCCCACCGTGATCCGCAACACGAGCTCCAACAAGAATTAATATTGCTCCGATTGAAATTCCAATTCCGAATGTATTTCGTTCCGGGGAAAAAAAAAAAGAAGAAAAAAAAAAAAGAAAGATCGATCTTAAAGGGAATTTTTTCATCGATCGATCGATATAAAAGGAATAAATAAATAGGCGGATAAAGAAAATTCGCGCTCGAATCTCGTCCAAGTATCGATTACCGCGACACGCCACTTTGCGGGTAAACACCAGCCGAAGAAACGATTCAACTTTCCATCTCGGTCGGCTGCCATTGTTCCAACAGACAATCAAACAAATCCATCCTTCCCCACCGATGTTAGCCCTGACTTTGATTCCCGACGACAGCCACTTTGATTTTCTCCATCCAACGTCCCGATCAAACGGGGAAATTTATCCTCGATCGAAAGACAAAACGTCACTCTTTCTAACCACGAGATCCGATGAAAATTTCTAAGTCAATTATCCCCATAGATTAATAACCATCGTCGTCAAACTCATCAAATTTATCCCTTCGTCGCTGTCTCGCGAGATCCTGGCCGTTTAAACGTCCCGCTTCGTTTCGAAAAGCGGCGTGCAATGAACGAACGTGCATGAGTATGGTGGTCACGTCGTCCATTGCTTCGTAATGAGACTAATCGAATATTAGAGAATGCGATCGGTAACGTGCGCTCCTCCTACACCCGGCTCATATGGCCTGTTTGCAGATTCAAAACGCGTGACTTAGCGATCGTATTGCCTTTGTTATCGTGGGATGATACCGTTTCCGTGCGCAGACCGATAATTTCGGAGAAATAAAGAAAAAACTTTTTTTCCGAATCTTCTGCGAATCTTCGTGCCTCGATTCCGATCCTTTTCTCTTCTTTTCTCCCTTCTTTTCTTCTTTCTCGTTATTCCAAAAATTCTGAGTACACCCGTTCGATATCGATTGGGGAGAGAGGGGAGGGGAGAAAAATTGGCCAATGTGGCGCAAAAAACCACGAATCTGTTCGAAGAACGGAGGATCATCGTTCGAGCGCGCGAGTCTCTCCATCGTGTGACCGGTCTCGATACGGTAGCCACTTTTGTTGTGTGTGCTTGAACTTTTCGTAGGGAACTTTCATCCTCAGAAAAAAACCGGCAGCTAACTTTTCTTTTCTTTCTTTTTTTTTTTTTTTTTTCCAACGCAGCTCGTTTCGAAGCCACGAAAAGTTTCTCCGTTCGACGAAAACGAAAACGAAACCGTGTCCACTCTTTATTCGAGCACAACTAGAATCGATCCATCCATAATCTCGCGACAGAGAGAGAGAGAGAGAGAGAAAAAGGTTCGATTTCGATTCGACGCGTAATGTAATTGACAAACGGCGCGGCCAAACCGATTGTCATGCAAGATTGTCTCGGAGGAGGGACGTCATTCTGAATGATGATTCTCCCTCATCGATCACTACCCATTAACCTAGCTCCCTCGGGTAATCTCCTAAATTAAATTCTATCATCCATTGCCGTAATGGGAATAATCAGCCACGATTTACCGCCAACAGAAATTAATCATTCCTCAATTGCAAGAACAGCTTACGGTTAAAGAGAGTTTAAGGAGAGAATAGAATTCTTATGTCGAATTTTTCAAAGCAGAAGAAGTAGCCAGAATGAAAGGGTTGATTCGTTTATGAATTATGGATGCATCGTGTTTTCAACGAGGAGGAGGAGGAGGAGGAGGAGGGTACCGGTAATTCCGAAAATGCGCTTTGAAAAACCGTCTTATGCATAAATGCCTGCCTCCGATACCGTGGTGTGGCGCGGATGAAAAGCGTGGAGGCGAGGAAAAGCGACGAGGGAGGGAAAGAAAGGAACGAAGGAAGGAAGGAAGGAAGGAAGGAAGGAAGGAAGGAAAGAAGGAAGAAAGGAGAGGCGGCGGTTCTTTGCTTCTTCTTTTTTTTCGACCCGAGGGAGCCGTGGTTAACCGTACGGAATCGGCGGTGTCGTGGA
>NW_006263366.1:10089-14263 GCF_000469605.1 Apis dorsata
GTTATAAGCCGCCTTACACCACGCCCGGCTTGGCCCCCGAACCGGGGCGGTGTCACTGTCACGGAATCGATATCTGCTCGCTCAATTTTCTTCCCAGACACGGTCCAACTTCTATCTCTATCGTCCCCTATTCTTTTCTCCAGCCGAAAATGGACTCCTCTCTTCCTCCCTTTTTTTTTATCCTCTCTTCTTTCTCTTTTTTCTCCTCCCTCCAGAAGAGAAGAGAACGGCAGATGGACGACGCGTCGATGTCGCTTAACTTTTTCAAAATTTCATCCCGTTCTTACGTATTCTTGCCTCGAGGAGGAGTCTGGCAAGATTTTCTCCTTGTACGAGGGAGAAAAAAAAGAAAAAGAAAAAAGAAAATAAGAAGGACTCGGGGAAAAGGGGAACGGAATGTAACGAAGACGATGCCTCTCGCTCGGTTGTGTAGTCGTACTACACAAACAACGTTCGTCCCATTTAAATATCAATTTAAAGCAGCGTTCGCTACGTATCCCGCTATGTAGACCACGTCCTACCCACCGCCGTATCCCACATCGCTTCTCATCCACGGATATCAGCTCTTTACGAGGGTTTGCGATGCGTCACGTCCGACCACGTACAAGGCTTCTCTACTAGCTCATCTACTTACGCTTGGTATTCCACTCCGTTGTCCGTGGTGCACGGCCAACGGTATAACCTATTTACCCACGTGTCACGTCTGACTACGCCCCGACTTGTTCCACTTTATCCCTTTTGCGCGGACTACATCGCGCGTTTAAGGGAATTCGATCCTGTTTGAAATGTTCCCTGAAATTTCGATAAATTTATGTGTATGTTTTACAACGAGAAAAATAAAAAGAGAAAAAGAAAGAAAAAAAAAAGACACGTCCCCCGATCTTAAATAAATCTCGCTTTTTCTTAACGACTTTTACGCTTTTAAAGGTAATATGAAATATAGTTTTATACTCGGCCGGGCAGCGGCAGTTTTGAAACAGTGAGCGCCGCTTTGAAAACCAACGAGGCGAGCTTATCTCTCATCCGTGTCATTTCCTCGTCAAACATAGGGGAATCTGAGTTGAGAGTCCATTGCCGGTGGGTCAGTGAAGCGTTGCTTAACAAACGACGCGGTGAAAATCTCGAAAACCTTTCCTCTGTTTCTCCAATTCTCGAGTAATAACGATAAAAGAGTGTAAAAGTAGTGTACAATGGATCGTGGAAGGATCGTGACGGGGATGGAAACGGATGATTCGTCACGAAAACAGAAACGTATCGTTTCTCTCGACTCGAGAGAATAAATCCAAAATCAATTTCTTCTCTGGGACCTGGGTCGAGAGAGCTTCGCCCTTGTTGTTCATCGATGGAAACAGTGACCAGGCAACGCGAAACGATTTTTCATCTCTTATCGTCGACGAGGTCGCTTCGTCGTCACCGCGAAGCCGGAAACTCGATGCGTGCGCGCGGAGAATCGAAAGGGAGTGAATCTGGAGGAGAGGCGAAAGGGGATGAAGAAGAGGAGAAAAACAAACGAGTGAATCGACGCCTCTGATCGAAACTATGATTTGTTTACTACGCTTTCGAAATCGACGCAAATTACGGATACGCAAGAATCCGTTATCGGTGATCCTTATTAAAAATCCTTATTAATCTCTCCATTGTAGAAACGGGGGCAGATGGAATTGAACGAAGACTCCGTGGAGGGATGTATAAACACGCGTATTAACGAGAAAAATCGTACGACAAAATTCATTCGTTCGTTCGTGATTCCAGATTTTATTTATATCCGAGTACCGAGATCCGAATAACAAATGAAATGATTGGAAAAATATACGGGAAAAGCAGGTGTCGCCACGATTTCCATTTTAATATCTCGCGATACTCCGTCCATCTCGATCCGCATCTCTAAGCAAGCGTGGACCACGCTCGTGGCCGATCGTGCAAAATCGGGAAAACCGACACATCTCGATTCTCGGCTGTTCATAGTTTCCTCCCCCGTTCGAAATAGTTTTCGCGATTTCATACGGTGTTCGAACCTTCGATCTAATCCTATTACACCAGGGCCAGGATCGTAACAATATTACAAAAGAATCGTTATTATCGATTCGAGTCGGCGAACCGAACACGAACCCGGATGTATCCTCTTATCCGTCCTCGTGCACTCGCTTATTTCATGCCCTCCCCCAATCCCATCTAACCTTCCTCCTTCACCGATAGGTAAGCTCATCCAATTACCGAAAATGTAGCGGTGCACGCTAGTAGTACGTTGCACGGAGTATCGCCATTCTCGAGGCTGGTTTCGCGCTTACCGTATCGCCTCTTCTGCGCTTCTTTCTTCTAACCAGTTTACGTCCCGGAACGTATTCTCGCTGCGGGGGAAATAATCCTCAACGATTCGCTTTCTATTTAATATTTTGTACGTCGATACGGTTCGTTGATCGACGGATCGGAGAATAATCTTTGCTTCGTTATTCAGATTTTTTGGGTATTAAGATTGAAAATTTTTAAAGAATATCTTTGGATATCTCTTGGCCACTGTGGTTGATTATTTTTGAAAAATATTTGCTTGTTACGCGCAGATTTTTCAAATCTCTAATTACTTTGAATCGACGGATCGTCGAACCATCTTTGCTTCGTTATTCAGATTTTTTGAATGTGGTATTAAGATTGAAAATTTTTAGAAAAAATATCTTTGATACCTTTTGGCGTAGTTGATTATTTCTGAAAGATATTCGCTTGTTACGCGCAGATTTTTTAAGTCTCTAATCATTTTGGATCGACAGATCGTCGAACCATCTTTGCTTCGTTCGTCGCTATTCAGATTTTTAGGTGTGGTATTAAGATTGAAAATTTTTAAAGAATATCTTTGGATATCTCTTGATCACCGTAATCGATTATTCCTAAAAGAATATTCGCTTGTTACGCGCAAGATTTTTGGAACGTTCGAAGAGAATAATCTATCCTTTCACTTTCGACAATATTTATCCATATTATATTCATACATATTAATATTCATCGTTAAACAACTTGTGTAACAATTTCTACAATTTCCAAAGAACATCTTTGAATATTAAACACGATTTTAAACAATATTCCTACATTGTTTCTCAACGTCGCTTCTCAAAGATCAATTTCAACATAGAAAAAAAACTTCCAAAAAAAAACTGCCTTTTTTCCGCGCTCAAAACCAAAGAATCGCTGTTTCTTTCTCTCTTTCCGAATCGAACCAACCGACCGATTTCCCGCTCCCTTGAAATTCACCCTTCTTTCAGGTAGCTGGGATCCGGCATCTCCGTTATTTCATGTTGTACCTGGCCCAGCCCCCGTAAGAGTAAGATTCGTCCGTGTACCCGGGCGGAAGCGGAGGGCTCTCAGCCGCGTCGTATTTCCCGAGGGCCATGTCGATCAGGGAGAAGCTGCATCCGGCGAACATGGCGGCGCAGTCGTGCCCCTCGTGCCCCGCTTTCCGTGCCCTGCTGTACGCGTGATACTCCTTCGGCTCGTGATCGAACAACCGTTTCAAAGGGAAGCTGCAACAACACGGGAGGGAAAAACGTAGCGCGTCTTAGCTCGAGGATGGGGGTGCAGCTGCGCCTGTGAAAAGGAATCGGAAAAGGGGGTCGATGTCGCGAATTACGAGAGAGAGAGAGGGAAATTTAAAAGGGACAACTCGGTTTCTGTTTCTTGCACCATGAAAGGAAAGGATCCTCCCAAGGTGAGTGAGTATGCGTGTGTGGGGGACAGAGCTCTTTTCAAGCTTATTTGCTTAATAAAATTCGTCTCGATCCCGTTCCTTCTTCCGAGGGAGGACGAGATTATTCCGAAATCCCATCGATCTCCGGCCAAAGCTCATCAGAGCTCCCCTCGAAGAGGGAAGAGAGAAAGGTGGAGAATGGGGAATCCGCGCAGCTGGAACCCCCATTTTTTCTTTTTTTTCTTTCTGCTCTGTCCCTGGTGAACCTTACGAGAACGATATCCTCATCATTTCCTCGACCAGGGTGTTCCCTTTCGGAAGCAATCGTTGCGAGGCCTCGCAGAGGGCGCGAAGGATACACGTTCTGCCGTCGAAATTCATCCTGAAAGAATGGAAAATTGGAAAAATTAGAATGGGGAAATCGAAGATCTGGAAAAAAGAATAATATTATCCGATGAGAGAGAGAGAGAGAGAGAGAGAGAGAGAGAGAGAAGGAGAGGG
>NW_006263366.1:14446-16425 GCF_000469605.1 Apis dorsata
AGATTAAAATGTGGTGGTTATTCGAGAATTATTCGAGAAGGAAGGAAGAGGGTGAAATTAATAATGTATCGTTGTTGAACGGGTTTCCCAGTTACACAGTGGGAGGAGCGGCGTTTTCTCATCTGGTCTCCTTGCAGGAAGATTAAAGTTGCCTTTGAGGCGGCTGCGTATCAAAAATTCGTTCCCCTCCCCAATAATTTCACTCTTGATTTGAGTGGCCGCCGAGCCGGCTGCGATCGATCTTTCGAAAGAAAGTTATCGCGCACGTTGAAATATGAAAGTCCTTGCAACCTATGCTCCCTCTTGATATATATCAAAAAATAATAGGTTAAATTACGGAACGCGTGTAACGCGCGGCTCGCCTCCTCGAGAGAACGAAGAACGAAGAATAATCGATGGCGGTGAGTTGTTCAAAGGGGGTTGAAGCGAGAAAAGTGAGTGCAAGAAACAAGAAGAAACAGAGTTTATGAGAGATTTTATCCCCTCTTCCGTGAGATGTTCTCCCTCTCGTTAACGGACATCTTTATTCGAACAATACGTAATATTTACTTGCAGAAAAGATGGGGTGGAGAAACAAGATCGTATCCCGTGGTTCGCCAATTCGGTTTAATGTCTGCCATTAATTCGGAGAGATTCGTCGAAAGGGAGAGTACAATCTCGGATAGAGAAAGAAACTGAATGAAATTACCGACAAAATGGTCGTCGGTGAATTCGAACTATCTCGTTTCTATCTTTCCCTCCTTCCCCAAAATCTTTTATCTTTCTCGATATCACGAATTTCTCCAGATTCTAAATGTCTGCTATCCTTTGCTTCTCAAAAAAAGCATACCTGCACAACGATCGCCTCGACCAACTATTTGTTATAACTATCGAGTTATTTCGAACTCGAATTCCATTGAATTAAGGTAATTGTTAACTTGTACGAATTATATATTCAAAGTATCCGATTTAACGACACGAGTCCATTCGTAATTTTATTTCATACTGGTTATATCTACTGGGGTTAGAAGTTGTAAAACTTCTGTTCGAGAAATTTTCTTAGAGCGAATACGAATGAAAATTACGTTGAAAGAAAGGGCAAACAAGAGGAAATCGTCTCCCCCGAATGGCGAAAAATTGATTTTACGCACTGAAGAGAGGAAACCGTTGTCATATAACGAAACGGTCATTTTGAAAGAGACGACGGTATTAGAGGGTGCTTAAGGGTGGTAGTAGTGGTGGATCGGATGACGGCGCCTTATCCAGACTGGAACTGGTTGTTGGAAACGGTGGTCGGTAGTTGGAGCTTGTTTCTGAATTATCCTCTCGGATCATTTCTCCGGTTCCAAGGCTTAACGACAAAGGGGTATGGTTTCTTCTTTTTTCTACGCTTCGTTTTTTAGCCAGATATCTCACGTCCACCAATGGAGAAAGCTGCTTGATTATTTTTCTCGAGGAAAAAGGTTCACGAAGAACGAGAATAAAACAAGTCAGACGGGATCTGACGCGACCTTTCGAAAAGATTGAATCGGGCGTCTCGTAAATAACGCAATAAGTTTGATCGGTTTTTCAATATGTGATCAGCGACAAAGATAAAGTAAAGCCGAACAAAAAAGAAAATCGAATAAAACGAAATATTAAATTTATATATATATATATATATATAATATATAGTCACGTGTAAGTTTCGAGTCACGTGGCGAGATCATGTAAAGAACACATCGAAACAATTGGAGGAGAATACGAAGAGGACAGGGGAGGGGGGAGGATCGATATTCCTCGGTTTTTCCACGATCTCGACAAACTTACACGACCCACCATCGAATCCTCCATCGTCACGATACATTGACGTTTTACACTAACTTGGTCGAAATACATCACCGCAGATGACACGGAAAAAAACTCGCAGACGGCTCTCCATAAAGGCCGACGACGGCTTCCCTCGATCACGTCCAGACTACTAAAGCCGCCGTTACGTTTTATTATCGAGGCTGCCACTC
>NW_006263366.1:16730-34461 GCF_000469605.1 Apis dorsata
TGGCGCACTTTGTGCAAATTTATTCGTCCCTATGATTTTCAAATGGGAGGAGATCGGCGCTTTTACGCCGCCAAAATGGATACATCTCCCTCCCCTTCCCTCTCTTCCCTCCTTGGGAACATTTTATCGAAGCCAGTTCGAAAGGGAGCGAGTTTGGTTAATTTTTTTTTTTTATCCAACGTATTATTATTCATTTCCGCTCGCTTTATTTCTCTTCCCTTTTTTATCGACCGTTGATAACGAATGATACGATCGTAAAAAATGGCGATACGTAACAACGAAAGAGCAATAGATGCCTTAAATTCTCAGATCAGAGTCGCCATTTTGCTCTTACGAGAAAATCCTCTTTCTCTCTTCTTCCTTTTTTTTTTGTATCATTAAATATCTCTCCGATCCCACGCATAAATCGTCAGCCACTTTTCGTCCACGATCCAACGATCTCTCCTTGCTTCTTTTATGTAACTACGCTTTTCTCAACGTATCTACATGAGAAATCTACATAGGAAAAATTTCTCTTAGCGGCTTACGCATTCATAATGGTCTCCAGTTTGTTGTAAAGTTCCCGTCGATGTCTACGTTGCAGATAATAATAGTCAGGCTTGAGATATTTCCTTTTCCCGGGTTTCACGTAATATTTGTCACTGTTCCATCCCGAATATTTGACCACGTTCTTGTCGCTTGTCGCGTATTGGCTCCCGTATTTCTTCGCCGGTTTCACTTGGTCGTGTCTCAATTGTAAGAACGGTTCGAGGGCCGGTTTGCTTTCGTTAGGCAAGTCGTAAGAGATGCCCCAATTGATGCCCTCCGTGAAGATGTTGTCAGGTGTCACAGTGTGCACCGTCACGCAAAGAGCGATCTGTAACAGCGAACGATTGTTTATAGAGGGGGAGAGGCAATTTGTAAAAGCAAAAGAGACAGAGATAAAAGAAAATGTTTCGTTCAAAAGGGTTAAAGAATAATGGATCGTGACTATATATAGTGATTATTTTCGCTACATGATTAAAATTAGAATAAAATTCAAGTAGAATGAAGAGAATTAAACTTACGGAGAAAGTTGAACCCTCGGGAAAAACAACATATCTCCTTCTCCTGGATAAACGGGCGTCGCTGTCGGAATTGACTCGATAATCGCTCAGCACAGTGCAGAGAATCAAAAGTAGGAAGCAACACGCTTCATTTCGATTCATGATCGAGATTCCTGGAAAGAAAGAGAGAAAAAGAAAGAGGAGAAGGAAAGAAAAAAAAAAATAAGAGGTGAAAAGTTAATCGTTTCGAAAATTCGAAATATTCCTCTGAAGGTAGCTGACGCCAGATGGCGTCACTGCACGCACGCCCCATCCATGGATGGAATTCTATTAACGTTCAAAAAAAATAAGTAAACGCAACAACCGGCCAAGTATCGGCGTTAAATCAATTCCAACGAGGATTCCCAGTTGGAAACGAATCCCTTCGTGTCGTGCCCATTTCTCACTGTTTTCGAACAACTAGATCGAGCCATGGAGAACGCGGATGGCGAAAGAAAGGAGAAGCCGTTCAGCTTCATTTGTCCTCGTCTCGTGCTGCTGTTCTAATTACGAGATGAGTAATGGAACTGTAATAAAGCGGCCCTCCTCCATCCACCAGCGACCATCCACGTCAGTCAGGTTATTCGCGAAGAATGAAATAAACCATCGGCGACTCTTTGCTTTGGCTTTCGAGAGAAAAAAAAAAAGAAAGAAAGAAAGAAAGAAAGAAATCGGATCGTAAAGCGCTTTTCTTCGTTTTTCTTCGTCGAAGAAAGACATCTCATTAATCCGAACAGGCAATTTTCCTTTTCCATGGTTTTTTTTTCACGAGCTATTCTATTTTGTCCCCTGCCGAGAACTTCCACCGTGACGGATCGTAAAGGAATTTGGAACAACTCTTTTCCGTGAGCAAAATCTCTCCGCAATAATCGTTCAAAGAGTTTTTGGTGGATACGAGAAAAAGAAGCGTGGAGGCGTGTTGTTGATAATGCGTGTTAAATCGCGATTATCGCACCGCTTTTGCGCGAGAAGAGGGATCGAAGATTGATTCGATTGCTTCGAAACGAATCAATCAACGAATCGACTTGATTAAACCGCGCGTTAATGCGACAGTTGGAATTCGATTCGAAATTTTTTTCTTTCTTTTTTCCTTTGGAGGGACGTTTCTATCAAACGATCGCTGGATCGATTTAACCCGAGACTCTTTAATTTATTTCGCCTTCGAGGAAAGCTCTTTCGAGGAGGCTTCTTGCATAAAAAATGCGTGCAATTTCCCGACACCCGAATCTACGTCCCCCCCACTTGTGACGCGTCTCACGTCCGAGATTCCTCCCGTAGAACACCGTCGAATACCTGCAGATTGCATCGGGCAATTTAACACCAGACGTTAGATAATAATTCACCAGTTTGACCCAGCAGTGGTTCAGATACGGGGACATTCATTGTCGACCTAGTGGAAAAGATCGATAGGTCCGATACATCCTGGAGCCGGCGGGTTCCATCACGACGATGATGGAAACCTCCGGCGAGATTTCGCGTTTCCTCCGCCTCTCTTCCTTCTCTCCTCTTCCCCTCTCCCCTCTCCTCGATAATTTGTCACACGGTTTCGATGCGGCGCCGTTTCGATGATAAGCGGTCTCTTAATATCGCGAAACGTTTTATTATAAAATTATGGCGGAAGATCGAAACGGAGTGGAAGGAATTCAGTATTGGATCGGGTTGCATACTTGGAGGGGTTCGAGGTCGATGAACAACGTCGATGGAAGAGAAGGTCGAAAAGTCCACTGTTAATTCGCGTGATTCCTTCGTGATCATCCATCGATCCATCGTTCGAATGGCCCTGCAGCTTTCGTTTCTTCGTCTATCTCGCCCCTTCGTTCGTTCCAACGACCAATTCCTCTTCCATCTACATTCCGTATTCCTATCCCCTTATCTCTTCCTCTCTCTTTTCTTTTTTTTAACCGTGAATTTTGATAAGGAACCGTTCTTTTTCACCCGGAAAGCTCCATATTTTCCTCTCCCCCCTGTTCCATTACCGGCAGAACATTTGAAAGAAGATATTTGGGGATTTCGTGGATCTCGTCGCTTTGTCACGTTGACATTGAATTTGACGATGGACTCGTAAGGAAAGGATTCTATTCGGGAAATCGAACATCGAGTATTGCTATGCCAAGAACGAAATTTTTGGATTCGTATTTACGTATATATTTATAAAAAGAAAAAGGAAAAGTCGATTCGATTCGATCGTTAAGAAAAAGTGTCAAAACGAATCTATCCACCTATTCGTCAATGATAAAACACATTTGCAATTTCACTTTCGTATCCAGCGTTATCGCTTCTCCCTTTTTTGATTACACCCTCGTCGTCTCGGGCTTCCATCTTTCTGTCTCCGCCTCGAGGAATTTTCCCCTTTGTCGTCGCCAACAGGATATTGTCGAATACCTCGAAGGAAGTTGTAGGCCACGCTTCTCGTCCGATCTCGTGAATTTTCCAGGGGAACGAGGGGCTCGCGATTGCGTTCTCGCGATCACTTCGCGTGGAAGAATGTTCCCGTGGAAGCTCGCGCGCAGGGGCGAAACCGGACGCCTTCGTCACGATCTTTCGTTCCCCTTACCTCCGCTCTTTTCCTATTCCTCCTTTTTTCTAACCTGATCCGTTGTTATTGGAGCGTGCGTAATCGATCGATTTCTAATAAAACTTCTAAAGTGCGCGCGCAAAAAAAAAAAGAAAGAAAGGAGAAACATGTTGCGATTGGAAGGAAAAATCTGGTGTGCATATGCAAGTCTAATCTTGTGTTGCAATTCTAAATATTTATTATATTATCAATCCTGTGCCTCGATTGCTCCCGATCGTTCCAACAATTCTATTGTTCTTGTTTAAAAAAGAAAAAAAAAAAAATTATCGCACATGGCGCAGGAAGTCAGTTTTCCATCATCCCCTCTCCCCCCTCCTGGGTGAAAATGGTTTTACGACCGCAGCTGAAACGTTTCCACTCTGTTGCAAGGAGGAAATGTTGTATTTTCCCATCGATTTTTTTTATACGCGTTTTCGTACCAAATCGGGGAAGCGAAAATTGCCACCCTCGTTCCTCGACCCCCCTCGAAAAAGCTTCGATATTCCGCCGTTATTCGGCTGAAAGCGATCGAAAACGCGGGGATGATACGCGGGGAAATCGATCGACACGCTTTGTAAGGAGACACAGTGCCGTCCTTTCGAATTTTCGTCGCGACGAAACGAGAGAAACGAAAATGGAAAACGGGAGGAAATCGTGATCGTGATCGCTTAATTATAAAGCCTTGCCGCCTTTTTTCGCGATAACGAAGTCGGATCAACGGTTGCCTCTCTCTCTCTCTCTTAACAAAAAACGCGCCAACTCTTTTTCCACGAGAATAAAGGATCCAAGGCGACTTCTCTTTCTTCTTCTTCTTTTTTTCTTATTTAAAGAAAACGGGGTTGG
This sequence comes from Apis dorsata, assembly GCF_000469605.1. Taxonomy (NCBI): domain Eukaryota; kingdom Metazoa; phylum Arthropoda; class Insecta; order Hymenoptera; family Apidae; genus Apis; species Apis dorsata. The sequence continues at coordinate 21,192 of NW_006263366.1, forward strand.
GGGTGAGAAAATTTGCGGTAAAGAGGCGATAACAGAGGGTATCGACGGGAGGGTAACGTTCGATAACTTAAACAACGAGATCCAATCATATGTGCGATTTAAATTTGGAGGGGATAGAGAAAGAGAGAGAGCATCAAATCGAATCGAATGAAAGTCTGATCGAATCAGAACACCGCCCCCGTTTGCCCGTTTCCCCGGGAATCTATTAGGCGAGTCAACACAAACGATTGAAATTTCTCAACTACTTTCTCTACCCTCGTTCGTTCGTTCGTTCGTTCGTTCGTTGGTTCGATTTGCCCTCCGTGTAACTTTGCGTACCATCTGAATAGTGCACACGCGATTCCATCCTGGCTGGAAAAATGTTTCCCCCCTCGATCGAGGGGGAGAAGGGTGTACAAATATTGACGATTTCGAATAGGCTGAAAATCCTGTGCGGATCGGTCTCGTTCCATGATATTTCGATTTTAATTAAGAGAGAAATAGGTGATGTATAAATATTTATACATATATATATATATAAGAGACAACGAGTTGAGAGTTTTTTTTTTGAAACGCTTGTTGACGCTCACTTTATTTTAACGGCTCGTTACGTTGGTTAACAGGCGGTCGCAAGCAGATTGCTCGACAGATTATTCTCGTTATCGACAGATTTACTCAACGGATTATCAACAATTCGGCTAGATTTCGGCCATTGAACATTCGATTTTATTCTCATCTCACACCGAATGTTTTGATTTTCTCTGAAAATCGTTATTTTATTTCGTCCTCTTCTCCTATCCTCTTGTCAAATGTACAACGGGGAGGGGGAGAGGGGGCGTGGAATCGCTTTGTTTACTCTCGCAACAGTTTTTTTTACCGAAAAACTGTTTCGGATAAAATTCGAATGATTTTTTTAAATGAAAATCAAATTCCTTTTCAAAGTCGTCGCAACGTTGAAACGAATTCAACGAAACGATTCGAAATCGAATCGCGTTGAACGGGCGTTGGAACGGATTTTTTAAAAATATTTTCTATCGATTATTTATGCTCGGCTCGATCGAGGAAGAAAATATGGAACTTTATCACGGATCGTCAAACGAGAAATCGCGGAAATTTGCAAATTCGGTCGACAACTTTTAACTATTTAACTTGATTCCGAGTTATCGAAGAAACTTATCGGTGACTTTTGAATACACACCCACACACACACATACGCATACAGATATCGATCGTCGAGCATTGGACGCGGCCATATTTCAAGGAAGAGAAACAATTTCGTGAATCGTCGCTGCGATCCGTCAAAAACGAGGTCGAAAGAGAAACGAGCGCCACCGAAATGTCGCTAAGCGATGCAATAAACGACTCCCGCGAAACCAGATGATTTTCGGGGCAGATGGATGCTTTTGTCGCGCGCGAATTTTCGAATGTTTTCCTCGTTCCATGTCCAGACAACTAAGATAAATTTGCTCGATATATTTTTCTCGTCGATCGATGATCGATCGCCCGTTGTCGCACGATACCACGCGGAGAATGAAATGGAATTTTCCTTGATCCACCTTTAAGGAAGCAACTAACAAGTAAACTTCTAAATCGAATTCCTGCGACCTGCTATAAATCAATCTGTGACAGTGCAGAGGATAGCGTCACAGCGCGCACATCCAATCATTCGATCGTCCTCGTGTTCGAATCTCCGTTCACCAATTAGAGAAAGAAAGGGAGAAAGAGAGAGAGAGAAGAGGAATTTCGAACTAAAAGAGCTTTTCGACGAGCTTTCCTCTCCGATTCTACGATTTCATCCGGTGATCGTTCTCGAGCCTCGTTTCGTATCGATTCGAAAAATTTACTTGATCTACGCACATCTTTACGATTATGTATATTTTTTGAAATCGAAAAGTCTTTAACGATTGGCTCTTTCTTCTCTCTAACACTTAGAACATAGATCTTTTTCGAAAAGAGAAGACAACCCTTAAAAAAAGAAATTGGAAAAAGAAAGGAAATAATTCTGATCTTCTTCTTCCTTTGTTATTTAATTGACAAACTATATTCGATCTACCACCATCGCTTTATCGATCGAAGAAATACGCGATCTTAAACTCGTCTCGCGCGATTTAACTGGGCAACAACTATAAATAGCGAAAAGCTCTCGTTTCTCGCGGCACGTGTGTAACGTTATTTCTTCTTCCCCCCTCCCTCCATCCCCTTGATATCGAAAGAATCGTCCCGGTTGATAAACGAACGATCGTGCAAAAAAAAAAATCTCTTCTTCCCGTTAATGGAAAAATAAAAAAAAAAAGGGGGGGAAGGGGAGAGACGAAGCAGAAGGGATGAAGTCTTCCCCCTCCCCTTCCCTCCCACGAAGGGAAGATCGATCCTCCTCCCCGTGGAAGTATCTTGTAACTCAGTTCGGTAAACTCTTTAGGAAACAGGAAATTGTTAGCCCCGGCGTGGAAGGGCGGCGTGGGTCGGGGAAAATGATCGATAGGTGACGGTGGCCGATAACTGGAAAACACGGAAGAAGGGGGAGGGGGTGGCAGCGGCAGTGTTTCGGCATGAACGATGGCAACGACGTGATCTCACTTATCGGGCAACCGTATTACCCTGGCGTAACCGCCTCGTTTCTTCCCTTCTCGTTTTCTGACAAGGGCGGCCACCTCGTTAAGGATCGGCCGAGAAATAAATATCGAAGATCGAAGACTCTTCCCGTTCGTCGAATTTAATTTAACGGCGATCGTGAAATCCTCCGATCGGAGGAGCAAAAGCAAAGACGAAAAGTGGACGAGATTCGATTTCGAAAAAAAATTTGGGACGTCCTAGAATTCTTAGAGAAAGGATGTGAAATGGATTTTTGAAAATTTTCGAATTTTTCATTTAATCTGTTTGAAGAAAGATTCGAAAGGATTCGAAAGGAGTCCATCTACGTATATATGTATAAATTTCCTATTCTTCCAAAAGACGATACGTCTGTTCAAGATTAGGAGCGAGCGAGGAAGAAATCACGATGAAAAACACCAACTGTTATAACGTAATATATATATATATATATATTCTAAAAGATCCGACGTACTCGAAATTTCTTCCAGAATTTTTCACTGTCTAAAAAAAAAGGAAATAAAAGCATCCTCTCATACGCGTATACCTCACGAAACTAAAGAAAAGTTGATTCTCGCTTGTTCCAAATTCCAGCGTGTATACCGCGTATATCAAATTCAAATTGGAGGGAAAGGAAAAGGAACTCTTGTACGGAATCTCTGTACGTAAAATTGGTATACCACTCACCGATACCACCCACCGAGGATCCTCCGCTGACGTCTTCCCAAAGAATAAGGCAAGTGTGAAACGGCTGCGTTATTGCTACATTTCGAGAGCAGAGCGGCCATTGTCAAGTTTGTTAGCAGCGCGTCATCCCCCCCCCCTCCCCTCGCCCCACCCCCACCCACCCCCCCCCCCCTTCGTTTGCCCAACAATTAACGACTACCTCGAAACCGAACGTGAAGAGACTGCACGTGGTGCTAATTACCGCCACCGCTATCGAGGCTGCCAGCTTGACATTTCGCGTGCCACGATCGGAATTTTAAATTTCACGCGGAAGAAAGGGGAAGAAGATGATTGCATCATCGGTGATCCCACCGATGCGGATTTTCGCGGTTGGACGAGAAAATTTGGATCGATTCGATAATACGAATTTCGCGGAAACTTCGAGGACGTTCACTATGGGTTTTCGAGGAGGCGTTTAAGAAATTTATATCGAGAGGAGATCGAAAGTTGGATGGAAAAGGATAGCGAAAATTTCTAACAAATACTTTAACAAACGTGGCCGATCGAACAATTTTTTCGCTATCCGAAGTGAAAAATATGTATTATCGTCTTGTTACGACGACAAAACGGACGAGAAACGTTTCTTTTTAGAGGGGACTTTTTTGGAAAAAGAGTGGAAAGGTTTGGTAGGAAATTTTTTCGAAAAAAGTTCCTTCGATACCTTCTTCATTGGCCCCACGTGCCGATTACATCCGATATAAAGAACTCCCTTATCTCGAACTTTCCAACTTTCGAAACTTGCCACGTGCATGGAAGAGAGGAAGAGAACGGGAGGAAAGGAGAGGAAAGTTTGAGCGTCGAATATGAAACGAATTTAACGAACATGGAAAAGTACCGTATATTTTCAACGCGATAATTCGATCGAAACGATAATTTGCTCGACTTTGCACGTCCATCCGTAACGAACGCGACTTCAAACAGACTTCGGAGTTCGATTACCACGTACAGGCTAATTCGACGCCCCGTATATACGATGTTTTGATTTCCAGTTAGTTCGAACTAAGGAGAAGAGACCAAAAAAAAAAGTAACTGTTCTCGAAAAGGAAAGGGGGGGAAATATCTCGGACGGTTTCCCCTCGATAGGAGTGGAAGGTGGAAAATTGGGTCGCGTAGCGGTGGAAATACGCCCGTCGGGACTCGTTTCCAAGTTCCACGCCAGTTGCACGAGAAGAAGCTCTTTAAGGAGGAAAAATTAGCGCTCGTCCACCGAATTTCGAGAGGAGGAAGAGGAAGAGGAGAAGGGCGAATGATTGGATCCTCGTGGTTTCCGCGTCGCTTTATTAAACGGGGAAGCAACCGCGTGGACAATCGATACGGTTCTCCGTGTAATATCGGAGCCGAAGATGGAATCGCGGCGCGGTGGACGAGCGCGATTACTTTCGACGAGAATTTTGAAAACTTGCGGGGTAAAAACTTTGTTCGCCACGGGATAGAATTTCCGGGAGATTGAATGCCTCGTCTTCGGTCGTTGCTTTCGTAATTTCTTCGAGAGAGGAGGCTAGGAGAGGGAAGGTCCCGTTTTATTATTATGTGAAATACTCGACGAGAGATTTCCGCGTATTTCGAAATCCTTTTTCCCTTAATTCAAGTTTGGAAGAAGAGCGGAGACGATTTCCATTTTTACGCCATGCCACGTTGTTTCGTCGATGAGTTCTCTTGAAATTCATCCCGAATTCGAAATCTTTCCTCTTGCGCAGATTCATTCCTTTTCGTAACGTTTCGCTTTGGATGGCGCGAATAGATAGGATTAGATTTATTCGTAAACACTTCGTGTATCGACGTATCTCTCACTTGTCACTCGAATTATCGAATTATCCGATTTGGAGGATGGAACACGAGTCTTTTTTCTTTCTCTAGAATAAGAGAAACTTTATTCTTAACCTAGATCGTTGGAATGGTACAGATGAGACAGTAGCAGCTTTAAGAGAGAAACAGGGCAGGGGTAAGCAACTTCGCAAGGCGTCTCGGTTCTATAAGCGACGTCGTAGGAATCGACTCGTCTCACGTTGTCGACGTTGCTAAAAAAAAGAGAAAAAAAGAAGAGAGAAGAAGAGAAAAAGAAAAGAGGAAGAAATAAACGTGTGGATAACGGTTATTCGATACGATACAACTTCGAGCAAATATTGTACCTTAATATCAATCGAAGGGCATCTTCCACGAAGGAATCGCCAGGTGGACCCAACAAAGTTCTCGCCTCGCAGATAGTTCTCAGCGTGCACTCTCTTCCCGGCAAGTTTTGGCTGGAAGGCAAGTTTCCCTTGGGAGAAATGTGGACGAGGCAGGAAATACGCGGAATACCTGTTCATACCTGTTCAACGCCATCTCAAAAGTGGCGTACAACTCTCGTCGATGACGTCGTTTCACCATCCACTGTCTCCTCTTGTACTTCTTGTACTTCTTCTTCCTCTTATAATCCTCCGTGGTCGGTATAGGCCAGATCATGTCGAACTCGAACACCAGATTCCAATTACTCGGCAATCTGACGGGAATCGGTTGCAAGATGGACCCTGTCAACTGAGAAAAAACAAAACAAAAAAAAAAAAAAATTCCAAAATTCATTGCCATTTTATATAACGCGAATCGAATCAAGCACATCGATCCGAAGAATGGATTCCCTTCTTCGCTCGCGAGAATAAACGCGAGAAAAGGAAAAAAAAGAAAAGAAAACGACCAATTCACACCTAAAAACCGTTCCTCCGATCGAGAAATCGACGCGATTATCCTCTCACACTGTGTGTTTCCAACGATTCTTCGATTCGCGTATTCTGCCGAGAACGCACTTTTCCCCACTTGGTTGCGCCACTCGAAACCAAACTGCCGATACTTACCACGAACGTGCTGCCCTGTGGAAAAGCGAGACGCCTCCGCCTGGACAGCAGCAACCCCCGCGATCTTTGACAAGGAATGGCGTGGTCGGTGTCGTTACGGTGACACCCGTCGTCCCCGAGGAGCGGCTCGAGGATCCTTGCCAGAATCAGCATCACCGGCCACAAGCCCCTCATTTCTCGGAATTACCAGCTGAAATCAGCCGTTTCGCGGTGGCCAACGACCACCGCTCCCAGTCCTCTCCTGGGAGAAGCGGGTCGAGGAGCGAGTTTTTCTGGAAGGATTACGGCAACATTATTCGCGGTGCGGGTTTTGCTCCTCCACTCCGCGGCCACGGTGGACACAAGCACGCCTTCTCGCTCCGTCCACGCGTGTTTGAACTTTGTGTTATCGCTTCGTGTCATCGCCCCTCTCTCTCTCTCTCTCGTTACGTAACGAGATCCTCTTTGGATCCCTCTTCGTTGGCTAATCTTCGGTAGAAAAAATCCGATTCGAAGGATAAAGAAAACCGATCGAAAGATTTTCGATCTCGAGGAGGATATAATACTTTTCCACCGATGATAAAATTTCATTCGAATGTATAACGATACTCATACGAGATTCGATTCAGATCGAAAATTTCGATAAAATTTAAATTTGAATTTTTCGAGGGGGAATTTTGGTGAATCTTCGAGTCGACGATTGAAAAATGGACAGAGAGAGAGAGAGAGAGAGTTCCTATCGAATATTTTTATATTTTTTCGTCCCATCGTCGTCATTTAATTAATATTAATAGTCTCGAGGAACGAAATGATTCTATCGTTGAATTGCGCAACGCGTCGCTCCTCTATTTTTGCCCTTATAATTGCAGAAATTATCCCGAACGAGGATAAACAATGAACGCGTGTATACGCGGAGAGGAGGAGGGGAGAGAGGGAGGGTTGATGAATGGAAAATAGGCAGGTAATTAACGTAACGCGAAACGTTCGCTCATAATTACTGACCTTTTTTTTTTTTTTTTTTTTTTTCTTTTTTTTTTTTTCGGTGGGAAAGACGGCGGCCAGGCGAATCCCAGGCATCGGGGATTCATTTATTCGTGAAAGTATTGGCCGGCTGTAATTTCGGGGATTCCCCGCGCTCGTTTAAAATGCAGCGACCCGTTTAATTAGGGGCCATCGGGCGGTGGACCGGGCGCCGGCAAAATCGGCTCGTCTCGGACGTCGGATAAATCACTCGTCGAGGGACTCCGCGACGGGACGGGGAAAAAAAAAAAAAAGAAAAAGAAAAAAAAGGAAGAGAAAAGAGGGGTTCACCTCCTCCAAGTGAAATTATCTCGCGAAACGCGAGGCAACGCTCGTCGTCGCGGAGGTGCGCTTTCAAAGTTTTTTTCGAAATTTATTCGATTTCGGATCTAAACGTCGCGACCATGCAAAGAATTCTATCCTGTAAATCGAATTTGCTAGGTGATAATTCAACATAAAATAAAAACCGATGAAATTTATGAAAATTATAATATGAAAAAGGGATCGTAAGAAGATCGCTCGAAGATTGAAAGAAATAGCTAAAGTGAAGGAATATTATTATTGATTATTTCTCTAAAATATATAATGAACAAACAATGAGCATATTATTAATATAAGATAGATTAGAATTAATCCATAAATGGCTATATTAAAGAATTTTAAGTCAACGTTGACGAGCCTGTTCGGTTGGGTATGTATATCATGGACGGTCGTAAACAAAATTAATTTTAGTTTTGCAAAGTTTTGTAAATAAAATATGGCGGTAAAAAAAAAAGTAGAAAGTTTCTACTTTTCATATATCCAACTTTTATTGCGTGGAACGAGGTGGAACATAAAAAAAAAATCATCGACAAGTCATCACATTTGTGAATTTCTGAACACGAAGTAATTAATTTTAACCTCAATTTACAAAAGAATAAGAAACTTATTGATTATTTATAAAATTGAAATTTAAATAGTTTTTAATAAATTTGCAGAATATTTTTCAACGATTGAAACGTGATCGATCAGTTATAGATTAATTCCCTAATTTTTAATTCCCTATCTCTAAAAAGAGAATTAAAAATTATTATACATTACATTGAAACGATTATTTTTTACAAATTTGAAAATAAATTTTGTCCACTTAATTATTCGAATCAATGTGCGACGCTGTAAAAATGAAATTTTTCGCTTAACAGCTCATGAAATCTCGAATTCCTTTCCAACGATGCGAGAGCAAGTGAGAATTGATTACCGTTGGATGCAAAAAGAGCCTTAGTGATCAATCGTCAGTTTCTAAAAGAAAAAAGTATTACAAAATGTGTCGTAACTATTGAAAACGAGATTCACAGGATATTTACAAAGAAAAGAATGTAGAATCTAATTAAATATTTCTCTCAAGAAGTCTTGAATCTTCTTACATCCAACGGTACAATTCTAAAATTGCAAATGGCGTGCAAATCAAACAAATTCCACGAGGTCGAGATTCGAACGAAAGAGAGAAAGAGAGATAGAGCGAAAGAGAGAGAGAGAGAGAGAGGAGGGATAGGATGTTAATGGCGGGTGATTCGAGCGCAAGCCTCGGCTGACGTTCTCAAAGGGGGAATTGCGTTACGTCGAAATGTGTGCACGCGCAAACACGCGGTCGAAAGCGAGATACGCGCGCGTACAAGCAAAATACCGAAACCAGGCCGCAATCCCCAGGAAGGGTGCGTGCTCGAGCACATGCCACGATATTATTCCAGGCCGCGGTGTTGTCCTAGGGCTAATGAATCCGCCGATAACTCCTCCGCTCCACGACATCTCGCGTCATCTTCCACGATTTATCGCACGAGTTCATCCTTAGATAGATTCGAGAGAAATTGTTTAAAAGCTGTAATATTTTCGTCAAGTCAAGTGTGAACAATTACATTTGGTACAGATTGAGGTGATTCTTGATAATAAAATTTACAAATTATCATCATCGTTCCGTAAAAAAAATACATGGAAACGTTCTGTCGAAAAAGAGAATTTTTTTTTATTCGTTCTTTAAACAAGAGGTGAACGATCTTCGTTTTATTCACGGGTTAATAATTAAATAATTTTTGGAAAAATATGGAGACGGAGGCATAGAGAGATTAGAAAGAAATTTACGAAGCTGTAGCTTTTGTTCGTTAATTGTAAATAATTATTTGGCTCTTGAATTGATTCTCGAATATTTATAATATTTTTCGAATTTGTTTACGAATCATCACCATCGTTCCATAAAAAAAAATAGATGGAAGCGTTCTGTCGAAAAAGAGATTGGCAATTTTTTTTTTATTCCTTCTTTAAACAAGAGACGAGCGATCTTCGTTTTATTCAACGGATTAATTAAACAGTATCTGGAGCAAAAGTATGGTGATTGGACGGAAGCGTGTCTTCGAGAGATCTCCCTAGACAGTGCACAACAGTGGTGGCACAATTATTTGATAAATTAAGAAGAAAGATTGTCTCAGAACACATCCGGACATTTCCACTCCGCTTCGTTGCAATTCTCTTTTAGGAAGTAAGCTCTCTCGTACTCGGTCGTTGGATCACCGTCGTCGTAGCTCGCCGGCAATCTGAAACGTGGAAACTTCTCTGAATTATTATTATTAAAGAGAGGATTGTTAAAGAACATTCCATCCAAACAATATTCCGCAAACTGCTTTCGAAGGAAAATTTCGCATCGATGTGAAATCGTATCAGAATTCAGAGGAAAGAAACGAAACGAATTTTTCTATCCCCTTTTCTTTTTCTCCCGAATCTCTTAACGGGTCACCTTTCACGAGCCTACATCTCGAAACTAAATTTTCGAAATAACCGAGAAAAAGTTGGAAAAAATGTCGCGTTTCATCGCCTTCCATCGAAATAATTATCGGGAGAGGCATCTCCCGAACGAAAGAACAAGCTCGATCGAGCCGCGGCTTCTCGCAGCGCCCGGAAACTTCATAACGATTATTAAAATGGAACGAGGGGGGAGAAGTTGTCGAGGAGGAATTCCGCGAGTGGCCTCGACGGGCTTTTCCCCGATGCAGCCTGGGGACGACGACGTTAAGCGCAACACCGGATGTCATGAATAAATTCAACGTGTTATCGAAAAAGTGTAACGCGACCGGCTTGTCACGCGGCGGCCCCGACTTTCGAACCAGAGCTTCTCGAGTACCGAGTTCTCGAAAAGACGGCGAGACGACACTTTGATAACGGATGCATCCGTCATCCCCTTCTCCTTCCGCATCCTCCTTTCCCTGACTTTATTTCCCATTTTTCTTTAAACTTGGAATTTTTTAAGGAGGGGAGGAAAAAAGAAAGAAAGAAAGAAAGAAAAAATCATCGATCAACCTTCGATTAATCAATCAGCGCGTCCCCCATTTTTTACCACCTCCTCGATACCATCCCCCCTCCTTTCCCCCTCTTTTAATCAATCTTTTCGGTAATCATCGTTTAACCATTCGATCGTTGCCCACTTGGTGATCGTCACCTTCTCGATGCCTTCGATGAACATTTGATTAATCTGCGTTTTCCATTCGTTCCGCCATCTTCTCCCCTATTCAATATTCCATCGATCAATCTTCCATCGCGGCGGCGATCTTCCATTTTCGATCGATCCGGCTGATTGAAAAGTCCAACGAACCGCGTATAACATCGCGCCGTTTCATTTACGAGCCAACAAACGCTAATTACCCCATTCATCTTTAATCGATCTCCCTTTCCATCCACTTTGCCCGAGAACCGCCGAGATCGCGATTAATCCTTAACGAATTCGAAAGCTCCTCGTCGAATTTCGAAAGCTTTTTTTTCTATCATTACTTGCTTACTTTCGAGCAAAAGTTATTGATTTTTACGTTCGATAAAAAATACCAAACATCACCAAAAGATCACATCGTTATTATCATTCGTAGTCGATCGTTGCTTCTCTTTTAAAGAAGAAGGATGTATGACTCACGTGAACACAGCGTGGAGAATCTCCCTCATGAAAGGTCCTTTCCCAACGTCCCTTCGACTCCTCCCAGCCGCGTTGCAGATCGCCTTCAAAACGCATCCTCTCCCATCCTTGCCCCGGCTGGATGTGGTATGGAACAACACAACGACAAGATGGTGGTTTAGAGGGGGAGGGTGCACGGATCGTTTATCATTATCAGCCTCGTTATCGTCCCTCGGCTGCGAGTCGTGGCTCCATTCATTAAGTTGGCGATAATACCATCGGTGCCTTGATACCGGCCAACGTTTACAACCGCTCTCCTCCTCCGCCCTTTCCAGTTAACCCCGCCCTCCTCGGCGTCCCCTGCCAACCCCGCTAAAACGAATACCGGCCAATTACGGAGCACCGTGGCTATTAAGGTCCCAAGGTGTGATCCGATCTATCGAGATTCTCCGAGGAAATTCGAATTTTCGAAAAAATCGAATCGAAAATATTTCCTTCCTCTCGAATTCGGCAACGATGCGGTTTATGGCCAGAGGATGAGGATACGAAGATCCAAGGATTAGAGGAAATTGGACCGCGGTCTTGTTGAGGAAAGCGCGCGTTTTTAATGGCTGTCGCCGAGATAAGGCATCGTAATTAGTTCAGGAACGGCATGTAGGGGGTGATATTTAAGGATGTAAATGCGAACTGCGTTCGGATGGGAATTGGTTGGAATATCGCGAACAGGGTGCGTGTCGCACCCCTTGATCCCCTTGGAAAATGCAAATATAGTTTCAGTATACAATAGCGATGAAGGGAGGAGGAGTTCATCGACCGATCGTAGGCGCGTAAAGAAGATCGATTCAAATTCTAAAAATGTACGCGAAGAAATCGCATTCCATTAATTTTCTAGTTTCAATATTAAATAATCTTTGACAGAAGTCGAATCTTCTTTGTTCCTTTCTTTCAATATACACAATTCGTGCAATATACACAGGATGGTTCACCAGATATCATAATGCTTTTTATTATTTATTATTCGAAAAATATTTCAAATGAATTTGAATGATTTTAAGAAGTATTTATATGTTAGGAAATATTTTAAATAATAAATAATAATATAATAAATTCAAATATAAAAAAATATTTCAAACGGAGTTGAACGAATTAGAATTTAACTAGAAGTAATATCCGATGAATATACCACCCCGTACATTTTGAGACTCGGTGTTTACGATCAAATTCTAAATGTAGATGCGAGAAATTTCTTTTTTAGAAAAATAAAATTCGATGGAAATTGTTACTCGAATTTCAAACGCTTAAGCATTCCATTAATTTTCTACTTTCAATATTAAATAATCTTTGCCAGAAACGTTGAATCTCCTTCGTTCCTTTCTAGTTTCTTTTTAATTGAGCAATACACAGATTCATTAGATATCATGATCCAGTGTTTTTTTTTATTCGTATCAAAAATATTTCAAATGGAATTGAATGATTTCAAGAAATACCTATTTATATGTTAATGAAATATTTTAAATCGAAGTAATATCCGGTTAATGTACCACCCTGTATATTCTGAGACTCGGTTTACGATCAACCAATCGATAAAGTATAGGTTAATGCAAATTCTCAAAATATAGGGACGCGAAGAAATCTCTTTTTTAAAAAAATAGAATTCGATGGAAATTGTTACTATTTAAGCATTGCATTAATTTTCTGCTTCCAATATTAAATTAATCTTTTTTCCAGAAACATCTCTTTCTAATCCATGCATAATATATACAAAATGGTTCATAAGATACCAACAATTTTCATCATTGTTATTATCCATATTTATACGACTAAAAAATGTTTCAAATGAAATTGGACGATTTTCACTTACTTGTAGTTAAGAGATATTTTAACTCGTAAGTAATATCCGGTGAATATACCATCCCGTACATTCTGAGGCTCGATGTTATTAAAATTGGGACAACCGATGTTGCCGCTTGCTCGCGTTACCCTCGAATACGAAACTCGCTTCGTAGCTACACGTGGATCCGGTTAAGAAGCCGCAATCAAGAGAACAATGGGTGGAAGGGACCGGAGCGCGATCAGAGAATTCGAGAAGGGAACGGAGAATTCGAGAGAAATAATTCCGAACGAGCGGAACGTATTTCCACCAACAGTTACGGATGCATTTCCAATTGTGACAGTTTACCAATTCGCGGAGAACGTGTATTTATCGTCTCCTGGGCGCGCGAGAGAGAGAGAGAGAGAGAGA
>NW_006263366.1:34561-39007 GCF_000469605.1 Apis dorsata
GACGATCGAAGAGGGATTGGAAGCAGAAGGAGAAATCGATTTGNGAAACGTGGCGGGGGAGTAAATGAAACGAGCATAAATATAAAAATTAATCTTGACTGCCATTTTGTCGGCCGAGCGGCCCCCGATGCAGCCACTTGACAAATGGTTACCAATATCGGCCCGATCCAAAGATATTTATGTAAGCAGTGCGCGATGCTCGACCGCGCGCGTACAACGCTCTAGCAACCGGAAATGGCTGTATTAATCGATCGATAACGCCTCCTTTTTTTAGAGTTACGCGCCCGAATAATGCATCGCTGGATTCACACATATCGTACGTAGGATTCGAACAACAACGACCAAAGTTGGAAGGATATTACTTCTTCGTGTTTCTTAATGAGAAAATTCATTTTGAAGAATTCGCTTCTTTTTTCTTTTTTTTTCTTTCTTTTTCTTTTTGGTTCCGAAGAAACAAGATACTTGCGTCGTTGATGTAAAACGATCAATCTTTATCTAGTTGTTTCGTAACGAAACTGCTTATAAAGTTTCTTTCTTTTGTCCCGAAATAATGGAATAATGGAATATTATCGTCAATCTTTCTTAACGAGAAGATCGTTCGAAGGGATGGAATTGTTGTTCTCTTCTCTCGATTCCTTCGTCTCTAAGCAAAATAATTCGGCGATCGAATGGACTCGAATTTTATCTGTCTCGTTAGAATTTAATTCGTCGGGAGGAGGACGACAGGATTCCTCGAAATCTATCAAATCAAATGTCATAAAGGGTAAATCCTCGTGTTGAATATTCGTGTTCCTTTTTTTTCTTTAACGAGAAAATCGTCGTTATTCCCTTTCTCTCGAGGTTCCCTTCGTTCCTCTTTTCTTTCTTTTGACTTTAAACAAAATAATGCAAAATAATTCCACGGTCAAGTGGTCACGGAGTTTTTACCGTTTTTACCGATAGGAACCTAGCCTTTCTCCACCACTTGTCCGATTCTCGCTGGATAATCGCGAAAAAACGACAATGAGAGGCGGAGGAGGGTTAAGTGGCCGACGACTCTCGAGCGTCCCGATCCCTTTCCTCGTCGTCTCTCTATCGCGTACAAACGTTGACCCACGAAAATGGTGGAAGGCGATCGCGAAACGATAGAACTTCCCGTACCTTTCAACCTCAAAGCACTCTATTTCCCTTTCTCTCCCTCTCTTTCTCTCTCTCTTTATTCCATCTCGCGTACCGTTTCACCTCTTTGCTCAGAGGTCCAGGAGAAGCTGGAGGACGAAACAAAGCTCGACGCTGCCGAATCGAGCTTTCGTCGCTCGTTTCTCTGTCGATGCAAAGATTCAAGAGAGAGAGAGGGAGAGAAAGAGAAAGGGTAGAGAAAAAGCTGCAGTTTTTCGCGGACCAGCCGCGATTGTGCGGTTTCGAGTCGCGTTAAAGCGGCTCCTTTCGCCATGATTCGAGCCCTTGCCTCGAGATTTCGACCGTTGGATGAACGAACGAGGTATATTGGAGAAAGTAGCCCCTTTGTTTTCACGCGAATAATGCCGCGTGTGATCGGATTAAAGAATGGAGCGCGCTTCGAGTCGAGGGTAAATCGAATTTTTAAAGCATCTGTTCGTAGATCGTATCGATGATGCTTATAACTCTCGTGAAAATTTTTGTAATAACCACCAATCGATCGAAGAAACACTTTTCCTATCGCTTTTACACTTCCTTTTCCGAAGGATTAAATTAATTATAAATCCTCTTGAAACGTTGCTGCCGATTTCGATATCTTTCCAACGTGTTCTCGAGAGTATCTAAAACTATATATATAGAAAGCGTAAAAGCATGTCTAAATTGTAGAATTAAATTTCATTGGAAATCCTCAAATCTTCAAATAGAAGAGAATAGAATGATATGGAGGAAATAAGAATTGGTTAATTTGGTTAAAAGTTGAAGAAGACGGACAGATAAACGAAGGACGAAAGAAATCCTTGTTACTGTCTCTTCTTTCTTTTCTTTTCTTTTCTTTTTTTTTTTTCCATCACTTACCTTGCCAAAAGTAGTTCCAACTTGCGATACAGCTCTCTTCTGCTTCGACGATGATAATCCTTGAACTTGTTGGACAGGGTGCTCTTCGAGGGCAGCTCCCATGCCTGGCCAGCCGTCAATCCGATGTTGAACATTCCTCGAGGCTTGGAGTAAGTAGTGATGGTCATGCAATACACCAGCTGCGCACGAATCGAACGATTTCGAGATCGAATCGAGAGAATGGCTTCTCGGGAGGAATATCGCGCAGATCTGGTTCGATGGTTTCTTTACTGGCTGTGCAGATTCTATATATGTATATATATATATATAGGAGCATCGAGTGAAGGAGGGAAGAAGCGACGGTGTGCATTCCTGGCATGTCGATTCCAACACTTCACTCGGAAATCTTGCAACATACTGAGATATACGATTTTCCTCCTCGAGAAGGGAGACGAAACGCGATGTAAATTGGTGGTGGTAACATTCGTTATTGCTATACTTTGCACGTGTTTGCATACGTGATCATTTATATATTCTATCACCCTATATTCTAATGGATCGAGAATGGAATATGACAAAAATCGAACAACTGTTAACCGATTAACCGTATGCAACCAGCAACAACCCTTCATCGTGAAAACGACGTCGTTATCGAGGGTGATCCCATTTTCGCCGCAGTAAACTAGACTTAAAAAAAGAGCAAGGGCAGGGAGGATGGGAAGGATGGGAAGGAGCAGAGGTGTCGATGAAAATTCCAGGGTGAAAAGATGCCGACAGCAATTGGGAGATTGGAGGCGGCTTGTCGTCGTCGTCCCTCGATAAAACGTCGTCCAAGTGGTTCGACGAGTCGGAAGCGACGAGGGGAAGGGGGCGAGAAATTCGTTGCTCGCGATGGAACAGCAAATTGTCGGCGTCAAAAACTTTACTTTTTTCACGCGCCCCCATCGATTCCAAAACGTTAATCCCCCCTCCCCTCCCGTTCGAATTTCCGCGTTCATCATCATCAACGCGCGTTTCATCTCGGCCAATTACTCGTTGGGAGTAGCAGCACCACGCCTCTTCCCTTCCTCCTTCCACCCTACCCTTTTAGCGCTTAAATTTTCCATGGCTCCTCCGCCGCCCTCTCCACGAAACACTCGAGGACTCGCGAAATGCACGTTTCCTCGTGGAGCCGGGGCCGCTTATTAGAAATTATTAGGGCGTCGTTTGCATCGCAACTTCCGCCAAGTTATCCAGTTAACCGGAGGACAGACGGTGCATGCACCATTCTGACGTCGTAACCGAGTTTTCCACCATGTGAACGAAGGATGGTCGAGTAATTTCACCGAGGGAGAGAGAGAGGGAAATATATACTCACTTGAACGTTGCTTCCTTCTGGAAACACCAAGTATTCCCCCTCGAATCCTCTCTTCCATCGTTCGATATTCCTGTTCTCGACAGACTTCTCGCACCAAGTCCAAGCATCACGGTTTAAGATCCACAGGGTAAAAAAGAGTAGAAGACGCATGGCGGTCGAGCGAGGAGAAATTGGTCGACGCAGGAGAATTCGGCGAACTGGCTCGCTCGCAACAGAGAGAGAGACGTTAAGTGAAATACCGGAGATGATACAATTATTAGACCGTTTAGCGTTTTACGGTTTAGAAGAAGGGGTCGTTGAGCCCGCTTAAATTAGCCCGTTAAAATGTACCCAGTGGCGATCGTGTTTTGATCGTACACTCTCTGGATACTCACACGCTTACACGGTTCGTGGAACTCTATCCTATAAAGGGCGATTGGTAAAGGAGATTGTGTGCTCGTAAGAGTCGCGTTTTTCAATCTTTCACGGACAAATTACTGTGTCGCTGCATCGGTTGCGAGAGAGAAAGAGAGAGATCCGCTTAATCTCTATTTGCCGTTCCCTCATCCTCAATCTCGTGAGAAAGTACGACAGGGATAGCATCGAAACCTTTTTTCGAGAAATCTTCGAAACGTCGTTAAAAAGACAGTTTGGATCGAACTTTTTCGAACAATTTGAAGAGTAAAGGAAACGCATCAAGTTTCTGGAATTTTTTTCTTTTTTCTCTTGCTAGCAACCATCGAAATTATTCGTGTATATATATATATATATATATATATATATATAAAACTCTGCAGGAAACGCAGGTTAAAAATTAGAAGGTATCCTGGTGAAATATTAATCGACATCGGTGCACCGAAGCGGGCCACGTTGAATAAATAACGGCAAAAATGGATTTTCACGTGGTGGTAGTCGCATAAATAGCAAAGTTCGCGCGAAGAGAGTTGGTGCCAGAAACGAATTAATAGAAATAGGAGGAAAGATCGCGCGGGTCCGAGCGCTCGCCAAGTAATTAGAACGATGGGGATCGGTGATCGTCCTCCCCTCCTCCTCCCCCTCCTCCCTTTCCTCCTTTCGAATCGCTGCGAAATTTCACACCGATGGCCAAAAATGTAATT
>NW_006263366.1:39265-40374 GCF_000469605.1 Apis dorsata
CGGCCGCTGCTGGAATTGCGGATTTTTTCGCGATAGGGGAAGATAAATCTACCCCTCTCCCTTTTTTAACCCTTTTTCTGACCGAAAGTTTTACTGCTATCCTCCCGATCGTTCCCTTAATTTTTCGAGAATTATTCAAAGTTGGATGGGTTTCGTGTTATAGCGGATTTTTCATGATTTTCTGGTAAAAAAAATCTCTCCACCCCGCCCCCTTTTCACACTTTCTCTATTACTTTGGTGTTCTCGGGTCAAGTTCATTATCCCCCAGGAAGAATATTTTTTAAAGAATAATTTTTAAAAAAAATATATTTCTTTTCATTTCTTCGTGGATAATCTCCAATTTTCGTCCGATTAATTTTGGAATAATTTTTCAATTTCGATCTTCTTGTTGATCTCTGTCTGAGGGGAAGAATTTTCTTATGGAATGTAGGTAGGGTGTAATTTGTAACGCAGGTTGAACGCACGTTTATTTCCCGAAATTCTCTTTTCTCGTTGAGATATATTATATTCGAAATATATTTCAATCATCAGGTGTTTGCATCATCTTGCATGGAACTATCTATTTATCGATAATGAAGCATCTTTCGCGCATATCGAGCGAGTGCATCTTTTCCCTTTTCTCTTTCCAACGAATGTACGTATAATTTCATCCAAAAGTTTTCCACCCTATTGAATTAAAAAGGAAAAGATGAATACCAAGATTCCACTCGAATCCTATCTTGATTTCGACCGAATGCAATTCCGACTCAAGCTGGCCTACATCGAGCAGCGATACGAGAGAATCGCGATCCTTCATACGATATTACAACATTTTAATTAATATTAAAAATAAATCGCCGTTTCGGATTTCCAGTTAAAGCACACACATGTGCACACATATACAGAGGAATCGCGCAAACATTCAAAATTGCATAATTGGAAGTTTAATGCGTTAACAAATTGCAACGGATGCGTTTAATTGTCTCCCTCCATCATCTCTCTATCTCCATCCAGGCATTAACCTGCCTTAATCCTCTTTGAAAAATAAAATTCCACGTATAGGGATTAAAATAACGTTAAAAAAAAAAAAAAAGTGGACGTTTGTATGATTATTTTATTTCGAGGAAACC
>NW_006263366.1:40461-43640 GCF_000469605.1 Apis dorsata
GTGGAAATTTTAATTTCTTTTTTCTTTCTCGTTCGAAAACCAAAGTGAACTTTGTCGAATAGATGCGCGAACCTATTATTATTAATAAAAAACGAACTCATTTAAACGTTGTTGTAATACTTGGTGGTTAAATATTGGACATTTAAATAATACCGCGATGCGCGATATTATTTCCCTCCTCTTCTTCCTCCCCGTTCCGTTCCATTCTCCCTTTCTCTCCCGTTCTCCTTTTGTAGACTTTTTCACTCAGGCCCGTTTACAAAAGGGTTGAAAGAGCGGGCAGGCACTGCACTCCGCCGAAATGAACTGTAAATCCGCGGTCACTCGGTTGACCATTTTGTTAATGCAAAACGAATTACCGCGAATACACCGACATCCTCTAAAATAAATCGTGGCGGTCGTGAAAAAGTCGTGAAAAAAATCCTTGAAAAGGAAAAGGAAAAAGAAAAGAGAACGCATAGAGGAAATAAAAATGGACCGTAGATAGTAGCCAAGCTGTTGCCTAAAAGGATCATCAACTTGCACTTTAACAACTTTTATCGATCTGTAATCGTACTTACCTAACAGATACCCAATCTGCAACCTGATTTAAATGGATTAACACGATTTATTCTCTCTATCTATCATTATAATCATCTTAACTAGCTCACACGCAACTCTCAATACACTTGCAATCAAACGCATCGTCAAAAGTTTAATTTCAATCTTTTAATTTTCTCTTAGTTAATAAACTGAAAAAAAAAATTCCCCAACTCTTTCACTCCTATGCGCTCGTGTCCATTTCCATCGATCCCATTTCCGATAAAATAGAGATAGCCGCATACTAGTCGTAACCCGAGCCATTCTTATCCAACCTATTCCACCGACAATTGTTCAAAATTTCCATTTCTCCGCATTCTCGTGTCCGAATATATCCACTTTGCATTCGAAAATTCCCTGCCCCCCGTGGCGGAAAATGGCTCCACCATTCGTTCACGGAAAAGAGAAACGGTCGCGCGCCACGCGAGTGAAACGAAGCGAGGCGAGGCGGGGCGTGATGAGGCGGGGAGGGCGAGGAGTTGGAAAAATTCGAAACACGAAACGAAGACGCGCTCAACTTTGGCAGCGATTCGACCGAAGCATTGGAGGAGGAGAAGGGGATTAGGCGACGGATGGCTCGGTTTGAAAAATCGAGGGGGCGAGGTGGAGAGGAGGGTGGCGCACGTTTCCGTCGCGTGGAAACGCGGTCAACGTTCGCGCACGCATACGAATAGCGTCCAATTGCTATGGGAGGGATGACCGAGCCTCAGAACTCGAGCTCGTAAATGGAGTGGCGGCAGGTCGGGTACAGCCGGTTGCAATCCTCTCCGCTCGTGTAAGCGCGCTCGTAAGCTTGATCCTCGGCTCGCTCGAAACGGCCACCGTCCCCTGGCAACCTGCAAGAAAAAGAGGGGATGGGATTTTAAGAAGACGGTCGAATGGTGGCGACCGAGATCCCGGATTCGATTTCAGATTCAGCGGATCCATCCGATCTCGTTTCTTAAGAAACCACGTGAAATTAAGTGGGGAGAGAATACGTTAGGATAATCCCTTTAAAGCTATTCCGATGACCAGCTAGGCGATTTCATTCGGAATCGTTGACGTAATTTGCGTAATTATGATTAGATAGGGAGTGGGTGGCGTGTGATTTCTTTCCTTCGCCTCGTTTTCGAATTTCGGAACGGTTTAGAGGAAGAGGAAGAAGGATACTGGAAGGATACTGGCGGTGAAAAATTATGGATAAAGCGCAACAACGTTGATTCGTTCGAAACGAGTGGATCGGTCTGGCAAAATCGATGGTTAACCGGTTGATCTGAATCCGGGACATTACTCCTGATTCAATCGTTTCGGTTGATTAATCCCTTTAATTGATTATACGCCGCCCTCGCCAGACGTTTTAGTTTCATAGTCGCTGGGATTGAATAACGGTTCGAATTAGCTATCCCTGCTTCGTCATTGAATACAGTTATTACGTAGAAGGGAGGATATACAGAATGCGGCCCCCCTTTTTCTTTTTTCTTCTTTTGTTCGGAATTCAATGGATTTTCGGTTAATATTAACGTAAATACCTCGATGAATATTAACCATTACTAATTACTATATCGCTATCGCTGCTTCGTTTCATATTCATACGTTGCATTTGTTATTAATGTAATTATGAATATCAATCGTAATTTAGAATAGGGATTTGATCTTTTTTCACGATGGATATGGTAGATGTAAAAGGTACTACTTTTTTTCTCTTTTTTTTCTTAATCTACTTGGTTTTAAGAGAAGATTACCAGGGTTCATAAATAATCGAAATATCGATGAGGTAAACGCGATACCCACGTGAAGATGGCGTGCAGCAACTCCTGGACCAGGCTCCCTTTTCCAACATCCTGTGGACTCCTCTGGGCAGCCTCGCACAGAGCCTTCATCACGCAAGCTCTTCCATCCAGACCCGTGCTGCGGACAAATCTTCGTTTAAAACACTTGCTCTTTCGCAAGTGTATCTACAAGGGTTATCGTATAAAAGTGATCGATAAAAATGATCGATGATAGAACTTTGACGAGCAAAACTCACGAGGAATGTTAATCGACTCGTATTAATTAAATTTCTGCGAAAGGAATATAAGATATTCGCGAGATATTGATATCATCCTTCGGAATCATGTTAAACGTTCGTTTGTTGGTGAAAGAAAAAAAAGAAGAAAGAAAGAAAAAAATGCGTTAAAAGAAAAATTTATATAAATTTAAAAACGATTCCACGATGTATTCTTTTTTTCTTTGTCTTTTTTTTTTTTTCAAAATCTATTTATTTAATGGAAGATATTAAACGACGTTTAAACGACACCTTTAGAACCCTTTGAATAATTCACTTTATTACTCGTGCCTCTTATTTAATATTCGAGGGGCCCGATGTGTCGACAGCGTCGCGATTTAAATACGAATCACGAAAATAAAGGGAATGCGTTACATAGCCGGAATCAAACAAGCGACGTCCTCTTTCTGTTTCGTTATTCTCGCACGTTCCGCATGAAAATTTCTGCGCGCATTTGCATGTGGCTGGCCGGGGGAAAAAAGGGTTCCATTTGCATGTTACGTCACGCTTCGAGGACGAATGGGAAACGAGCTTTCGCTTTGAATCGAGACAAAAAAAAAAAAAAAAAAAAAAAAAA
>NW_006263366.1:43830-47384 GCF_000469605.1 Apis dorsata
AACACCTTCACCATTTCCTCTATTTCTTTCCGCCAATCTCGAAGAATTCGAGACGATCAAGAGATTAATAAACTCATCGATAATAATAATTCTCGACCCGATGGAGAAAAGAACGAAGATTAATGTAGAACGAAGAAGAAAATCGTTAAATATAGAAGAGATTTGCGAGGAATTTACTCACGATTCCAGCAGAGCCTCTATTTTCGGGTACATGACGCTTCTGCTCTTTCGATCGAGCAACTTCGATATCTTCGAGTCGACTTTGCTCGGCAACTCCCAGGCCAGGGCTGCCGTTATCCCCATTATTACATCGTTCTCCTTCGCGTAGGTTCCCACCGTCAGGCAATACACTAACTGGAAAAGAACACGAATTTGTGAGAAAAAAAAATCTTCGAGATTAAACCAAATTATGAAATTCTAATAATAACGAATAATATTACTTACTATACAAAACTATACGTATTTTTTTTCTTTCTCTCTAACAAAAAGCGAAACACGAAATATAAAATCATACCTGCATGTTACTCCCTTCCGGAAAAATCAAGTACCTCTTGCGCCTGGACAGCGTGGTTGAAGCGTCGATCGCGTTTTCAGATACGCAGATGGCGAGGAACTGGAGGTACGCAAAGACGAGGAAAAGATCTCGAATGCCTTGCATCCCTCGAGCGCCGCCGCGATGCGACTCTCATGCGTTCCGTTGCACGATGGGCCGCCCGTCCAAAGGAGAAAAAAAAGAAAAAAAGAACGCTCCAACTCCTCTTTCCCCTAGCAAAACGAGACGAAGAAGAATCGTGTCCGCGAATTGGACAACGCGATTCGGTTGGAACGCTGTCCCCGCACTGACCGTCCTCGTTCCACGGGCAATACGTTCCCAGAGCCTCGTGTAACGGGAACGTGAGACGGGTCTAATGAACAGACTTTGGCCACTCGTTCGACAATTCGTTCGGCAAATAATATATGTATGTGTATGATATTATATACCGTCTGGGGCCGGTTACCTCTTCGGATAAAATTTCGGCTATCGATCTAACAATCGATCAAATTGTAATCATTTCTACCATTTTTTTTAACAACTATTTTAGCAACCAAAAATTTACTCTCCTCGTTTATTGATACGTAAAATACGAAAGTTTAAATATTATTCATCCCGTACTAAATCAGGCGAACGTCCACGTATTTCGTTCGAGATGGCGAGGACGATCGGAACCAAGACAGGCGAGGATTGCTTGAAATATGATGTATAAGAGGAGAGAGAGAGAGAGAGATAGAGAGGAAAAAGAGAAACACGAAAGGTGCTCGCTCGCTCATTGTACTTTTAAATGCGCGTTTATATTAATTCACACTGTCTTCCAGAATGCTTGCTGCTGTCTCTCTCTCTCTCTCTCGAAAAACTGGACGACGTGGAGGAGAGGGAGGAGAAGTGCCCTTTTTCACCGGGGCGACACTTATTTCCTCATTTCGCGGGTCATAGCGGTGGAACGAGCTGCTGTTAATTGCATATGGGAGTTGCGCGCACGCACACCTTCTCCTCCGCCTCCTTCCCCTCCCCACGGAAGGGGGAAGAAAACCGCAGGACAGTTCTAAATTAATGCTTTTCGTTAACGCGTCGCTACCGGTCTCCACCCTCGACACGGATGCAATTATACGACCGTTCTCGTCCACGGAGGAATGTGGACATCACCCTTTTCGCCCTCCCCTCAGACGGTCCATCCAGAGAAATAAGAAAATTTCACGGTTCGCTTGTACTTTTACTTTTATTCTCTCCGTTCGGATGGAGATTCACGTGGAACCAGAATCGCCTGATTAACAGGAGGAGGTGTTAATATATATTTATATATTTGGATAAATAATTAATCGATCAATTCCTGTCAAACCTCTGTAGAGAATGAAATTTTATTAATTTAATCGAAGTTAGTAATTTCGTGGATGGAAAATATCCGGAATATCGGATATTCTCAGCGTTCAGACAGCGTTTCGCCGATTCATTGGCCCGTGAAATAGTCGACGCCGATCAAGTCGAGGGGGCAACGTCTGACGTGGACGTCGCAGTAAACAGGATTGCCCGCGGTATCGTTGTACGATCTGAAAATTTATTACGATCATTAATAAACCCCTAACAATAAATGGTCGTATCTCGTCGTATCAATATCTCTCACCCGGCCAACAATTTCAATATCTTCGCGATCACTCCGTCCCTCCGGCCCACGTACTCCATCGCTAGACAGATGTTCTTCAACAGGCACGATCTCCCGTCGAATCCGTGGCTGCAACCGCATTTAACATTTTACCCTCCCCTATTTTATCCGTACGTACAACCGGAGAGGAAAGTGTTCGAATCGACACTCGATTTTTCGATTCGAATCGAGAGGAGGGATGAGAGAGGAAAGGAAACGAGAGGAGAGAGAGGAGAGGAAGGGCAGGGCGAAAGACTGCGGAAACCGAGCGAGTGATGCGGCATTGGTTGATCCTGCGGAAACCTTTGGCCAGAAATCCACCCCTTCTCGATATTCCAGGGCAGGGGCAATTTCCTAGGCTGTACGAGTACCATACACCGGGACGGTCACGGATCCATTATTCACGGTCTGTTAAACTATTTATTACCTCTCGTATACGATCTCGGCGGCCTGGTGAACGTCGTCGACGGACCTGACGAGCCTGGTAACCTCGGACCCGCTTGGAAGTAGCCACACCAGCTTGAAACCAGCCGCGTGCGAGAAGATGGTCGTGTAAGGGAACATCGAGATCTTGAAGTTCACCCTGTACTGTAGGAGTAGAAAGGTGTGAACTTGGCGTCAGAGGGATTTCATAGATCACGATTGTACGTTCCCTGTTTCCTCGTCTTTTATCGATATCGGTTTAAAATTGCTCTGTTTATTCAGGGTGGAGAGGTAATAGCGGCCGGAAGTAAGGAGGGAACAGTCACGAGGGAACGGTCACGGTCACGTGATCGAAGCCCGATTGTTCGACCCTGATTGCACAGCCGATGATACGTGATGGGAATCGAGCGGCCTCGTCATCGATTCGGGAGTTTTCATTGCGGTTTAGGTCAGCCTAGGCTGGCCAGCCTAGGTTGTTGGCGAGTTAGCTGGTGGGGCATGATCGAAAACGCGCACTCTCGGGGTTAAAAATTTCATATTGGAAAGAATACCGGCGTGGGGGAGGGAGGAGGGGACGACTTTGAGAATAATCCAATATCACGGCAAGGAGGAACCCGCATATCCCCCTCCTCCCAGTATCCAGTATCCAATATCGAGTGGACAAAGTTAAAAAAAAAAGAAAAGAGGAAAGAAAGGGGAGAAAAAAGAGAGAGAGGGAGAGACTAAAAAGCAAAAGGGACACGTGTGGGTGTCCAGGATCCAGCGAGGGTGAAATTTCAATTTCGAATCGACAACAGTATGCAGAGGATAAACTCGATCTACGCCCGCTTACGGTGTGCCGCGTTTGAAGCAAGGCAAGGAACAGGCTGGGGCAAAGTGACGGGGGCAGGTGTTGCTGGCCTCGCTGTTTCTCCCGGCGTATATCTCGTCCAGGTGGCCGACGAAACCAGCCGGTGC
>NW_006263366.1:47521-49649 GCF_000469605.1 Apis dorsata
AGGTGTCTGAATCTGGCGAGTCATTTATCAAAGATCCTTCGACTCTTCGACTTTCTCGGATATTAGAAAAGAACGAGAGTTTCACTTTCCTCTCCCTTTCTCTTTCTCTTCTCGAAAAAGATCTCACCGTACAACATCCAAGATTTGTAAGAGAAATAATAAGAATAGAAGAGGATTTACGACTTCCACGATCCAGCGACGAACGTACGATTGTATTCGGGATTGTCGAAAAAGGGAATAAATAAATTGGTGCGTTCCCTGTGACGTAGTCGTACTCTCCTCGTATTGCTTTCTTCTCGCGTATCTTTTTCCCCATTTCCACGGGAATCAAGTATGCGCGAATATTCGTGAAATTCTTCCAATGCGATTAAATGCTTCGAAAACGCGTAGATCAAAATGACATCGTAAGAAAAAAGTAATTTGAAAATTTAACGATAATTCCATCGAAGAAGAATAAATATGAACCGATATACCTTTATCCAACCAAACCCCCCGTTTCCTTCGTCGAGTCGATTCCTCCACGAGGGAATAATTTAATTCAAAAAAATAATCAATTCCCCGATAAATCAAGCATCAAGCACGAATATCGAAGCTGGATCCATGGTATCCGATAAAGCGCAACGTGATACCGCATTTTTGCACTTTATTATTGCACGCCTCGAACACAGCGAGGAACACTGTGGAAGAGGAGTGGTGTATCGATTTATGGACGGTGATCTGGAATTCAACGGCTGTCTCGTATGTTACATACGAGGGGGAGAGGAGGTGTATAGTGCACGTGCAGCATCGTCGATACCACGGTTGCACTCGAGGTATCGTAAGTGCACTGGATCATCACACGGTTGCATAATTCTTCCAAGCACGAAATGCAATCTAACGGCTGCTGCACCTGGTGCATTCTTCCTCCCAAAATCGTAAACAATTACCGCGAATAATCCACCGAGCGGAGGAAATTTACTCGTCCAATCTCGCTGTAGAAAAATTATTGACAATTCAACCCCCTTTCTTCTTCTTCTTCTTCTTCTTCTTCTTCTTTAATCCCATCGCTGTAAATAAACACGGTAACGGAAGAGAAGATAGAAGAATTTATCTCTCGAGTTATTGTATTCGTGGGGAGGAACGGAGGAGGTATTCATCGGTGAAAATTGGACATGGACAATTGGAAACAATCGCGTTTCGAGATTCTCTCTCGCGGTGATCGAAAGTGGTGCGACAAAATTACGGATATTCGATACGTTGGATGTTCGTCTCGGCCACGTGATCTCGAGAGGTCACGCGTTCACGAGTAAATATTCGAAGGAAGCGACAAGGATAATGGATTCGACTTCGGAGGAGGGAATACTCGCGCGATACTCGTTTTAGCCCGATCCACGAATTACGTTGAGGGGCAACTTCATCGTGCATTAATGCGGTCCATTACAGAGTTACTCGGGCGTCGTCGTCTAGGCGGCGAGGGGCGGCCTTTTAAGGCGAAAATACGGCGCAACGATCGACTTACATTAGTCGTGGTCCTCTATCCACCGGCACATATGGCGCATAAATTTTGCCCCACAACCGCAAACTGGATCACGGATGGAAACACGGTCAACGGTGTAACAGATTATGCTTCCAACGTTACGGACGAATTCGAGTCGATTCGCGTCTATTAAAGGACGAGAGTTAAGATAATACGAGAGAAAAAGAAAAAAAGGTGAAACGTGAGGTGCGTTTCGAAGAACGATCCGATTGATAAAATTAAATTCACGTTACGTTTTATGCAAACGAAATGATTTCGTAATTCGTTAAACTCGAAAAAAAAAAAAAGAAAAAGGAGTTAAGATAATATATATTTCGACAAAGGATTAATAAAGGATTAATAAAAATTTTCCTTCGTATTTAAAACAATCGGAAAATCTGCGTTAAAGTTACTTGATCGAAGGACAGAGAAAAAAGAAAAAAGAAAAAAAGATCCAATCGCAGAAAAAGAAGAATGGAAGAATTTCTTCCATTTACATAAACAAGCTATATTGTGAACTATATATATATATATACATATAATTTACAATACATCCATTAATCTTCATTGATCGCTCGATTAAAGAGAGAGAGAGAGAGAGAGAGAGAGAGAGAGAGAGAGAGAGAGAGAGAG
>NW_006263366.1:49920-59998 GCF_000469605.1 Apis dorsata
GCCCTTCCGAAACGACAAAGATCTGGCGGGTCTGGTCACAAGTTGGGCCGCGGTAATGAGGGTGAGACAGAGGATGGCCCGGAACAACAATCGCATAATCAATGGATGGCGGGCACTCGGCCAAAAATCTCCAACTTGCGGCTTGCACCGAATATCCTTCGCCTCGTCTTGCACGAATCTTCGCCCGACGGGATTGAGACGTTGGGCGGAACCAGAGTTCCTCTTGGTTATTGATAACGGTGCTTTGCCCCCTCCCCCTCACCCCATCGACCGGCCACTAACGACTTTTTCCCCCCTATTCGTCGAGAGAGAGATCGCCTTGGCTCTTGGTCTTTCCCTTTCCCTTCCAACTTTATCAAATTGTTCTTCGATTGCCTTGTTTTTCGATATTCGATATTCGAGAAATATATGGTTATATTCGAACGATCGAAACACGAATCGAACGAATGTAATTGCGAAGAGAAATTTTTATTTGATATTTTTTTTTTTTTTCTTTTTTTTTACAAATTCAATCAAACGAATCGAAGAATATCGTAGAATGGAAGAGGGAGAAGCAAGAAGAATTCGTTTCGTTTCGTGTCTTTTTGAAAATCCGTATTTTCTCTGTACATATACGAACGCTTATTCGAACGGTTCATTAAACCTGGCGCGAGTGAAAATGCAGTCAACTACACACGATTTGGAGAGAGAGAGAGAGAGAAAATGGAAGAAATAGAGGGAAGTACGAGGATTTTCAAAGACGAAAAAAAGTTAGTAGGATGTTGATGTTGAGATAAGAAAATTCGCGTGTTTTAGTTTCCGCATAACATCGCCCTGGTTAAATCAACTTTGTTTAAACCGACCTACCTTGGGTTTAACTTCCGGTTGAAATAACTCCATTGCGCGCATCCAAAATACTCGTAAAACTCGGGATTTAATAACAAATTATCCCGCGTATTGTTACGCACACCTATCTTCTCTCCCCAACATATTTATGAATCTAATCTCGAAGCTGTAGCCAAAGTACGAAGTTTTCTTTTCTCCTTCTCTCTCTTTCTATATATATATATAAATATATTTTTTCTTTTCCCTCCATCTCTTCGTCGATTAATCTCTTCTTCAACACAATGCGAGACCAAAAAACGATTAACGATTAAACGAACTCGATAGAGAAGCGGTGGTATGGATCCATCAAAGAGTGTCGTGTTTAATAAACGGATGCTTCGAGAAATGAGATTATTTCATTGGCATTCTTAATCAACAGGAAAATTCTCGATAAAAAGTGCCAACTCGTTTATTGCATAGCAATGATGC
This sequence comes from Apis dorsata, assembly GCF_000469605.1. NCBI lineage: Eukaryota > Metazoa > Arthropoda > Insecta > Hymenoptera > Apidae > Apis > Apis dorsata. The sequence continues at coordinate 51,214 of NW_006263366.1, forward strand.
TATGTAACGATGAGAACAGCAAGGTTTGGTTGATAAAAAAGTAGAGAGAGAGAGAGAGAAGAGAGAAGAGAAGCGTAGCGCCGTAACCCGGGCGCGAGCCGGATGCAACTAGGTCGAGGAAGAAAATGGAGGCGTTGAGGAGAGTGCGCTCGAACGAATAATGATGGATATTGTGTGTATAATGTACAACGGTAACATCTTATTGTCACGATACTCAATAAATCGTGGATATTCGGTCTAGAATTCCTTGGCCAGGAGGACACGTGGAATAAATCATCGAGCAATTATTTCCCCTTCTTCCGAACGTGGCCGCTTCTAAATATTCGTAGTCCATCGTGAAAGCGTCTCCCTCGTCCGGTCTGAAACGAAAATACCATTTCGAATCCATGAATTTCGTCTCGACGAGCGATTGAAAGTGGAAAGACACCCCGTCCCCGAAAATTCTTATTCGTTTAATTATTACATTTATTTATTCTATCTTTTCGCTAGGGATAGAAGAATTTTTGGGGCCAAGTTCCAATCCATTTTTTTAATAAAAAAAAATTCTATTGTGTTTTACGTTAACAACAAGTGCAACAATTCGCCGACCAATCCCTCGTCCTTCAACGATGTCGATGCCGCTTCGCAGATATTTTTCTTCAAGCAAGCTTTTCCATCCACGTTACGCCTGGAAACGATCGTTAATAATTAATAATCCGGTGGAAATCGGCACGATATACATTAGACAACAATCTAATCGAAACGTTTATTATATCGTCAACGATTAAATGCATTATTATCTCGTTGGTATATGATTAAATTTAAGCATTACAAGCTAATAGAATTTATATATCTGAATTGTTCGTGCGCGCTCTGTTAATTATTTATCAAACCTACACGGAACGATAACATAACGCGTTATACATTCATTTCGGGTAAAATATTTTCAATCGTAAAAGAGTCGTCGTTGAATTAATTATTAACTATGAATAAGCGATAAAAATGACAAAGGCGACGAAACGATAAATCGCGTCGTCCATTATTAACTCGAATTTTAAACATTTCGAATTATTAATATCCCCTCGGTTACGAATCTTTTGTCGTTATACAAATCCAAGATATCGAAGATGTTGATTAATCGAAGAAATTATTTTTTATTTATTCGGTGGAAAAATATTTTTTCTCATATTCTTCTTATTATTATTATTTCTCATCTTCGATCCATCATTCGAGATTCGTGCAAGATTCGAAGAGATTCTAGGTTAGAGGCACTTACATGTCAAGTTCACGTTGAAGAATGTCGTATACAGGGACCCTCTCGCTCCAACTCGCTCTACGTCGTCTTCGTGACGCGTCTTGGAAGTAGTTGGTGAAGAAGGTGGCGTTGTTTGGCAACATGTATTGAAACTGAATGTTTTGGCCGTATGACAAAATCTGGCCCGAGACCTGCACCGGCATCGCGAACCCTACAACGAGCTTAACGAGAAATAATCGCGAATAAATAAGCGAGTTTCAGTCACTGTTTCAGAGTTTCAGTGTGCTTTTTGGAAACAAATTTTAACAATCGATCATATTCCCTTATTATTATTATTTCCCCACCCGCGAAAGGGTACGTAGAATCCTCAAGTGAACGTAATCCAATTTTACGATTTTATAAAAATGTTTCGAATAATTACGTAATGGAAAAGAATCGAGAAGAAAGAATGAATTGTTTCAGAAATAAATAAAAGGGAAAGGGAATCCGTCGAAATTATATCGTTTTCAATTAAAAGAGATTTGCTTCGATCCTCGAAAGTATGAAAATATTATATAAGGAAATAATCGAGTTATAATTACGTTAAGCACTTGGAACTTGGAGAATGGTTTATAAATCATTCGCGGCGGCGATTATCGGAAAGAATTATCAAAAGAAGTTCCACTTCGCGAATCGCGAGAAGTGAAACTTTTGCAAGTGTAAAGAATTTACACGGCCGAGAAATAAAGGGGAGGAGGAGGAGGAGGAAGAAGAAGAAACCGGATAGTTTTCCTTTCTTTTTCTCTTTTTTTCTTCTTCCCTTTCAAGTGGTTCCCGAACAGAGATAAATCTGGCGCGCGTGAAATGAAATGAAAAAACTAGCGGAAACGGAATCAAACGTGCAACAAAAATGACTTCCCCTACCGCTGTGTTTCCCATGATGATTTTTACATTATACCTTCCACGAAAACGAAGATGGGAATACAATCTATGTTAAAGTCCAACAAAAGAAAGGAAGAAAGAAAGAAAGAAAGAAAGAAGTGCTGGTGGAAGGAAAATTTGAAGCTCACCTTGGCTAGATCTCAACTTTTCGAATACTGCTTAACCCTCATTCGTTTCCAAGAAAAGATATTACGGCGTCGCTGAATTACCTTTCTTCCTCCCACGTTTCCTAGTTTCCATCTCTCTCTCTCTCTCTCTTTTCTTCTTCTATTATCACTTTGTATATACGTACTCGAGCATTATCTCTAGCGTAACGTAAATGTTTTATTTTTCTTTCTTTCACGATAAGAAAAAGAAAGTCCTTTTCTCTCTTAAAATCAGGCGAGAGATATTCAGGCGAGAAGTTGATGACATCCCTCCCTGAAGTTCTCACTTCGCGTTCATCGTGAACATCGTTCGTTCGAGATCACTCATCGTGCAGCTTTGTGCACGTAAATATCCAACCGTCTTTCCAACCTTTCCCCGTCTCTCCCATTGAGCTGCACGTCCCCATTGAAAGGTTGTTGCGTGACACGCGAGATCCAAAAGAGGAGTTTTCGCGGAGAACGGATGGTTAAATAAATTCAACTCGGTGTTTTCGAGACCCGTTTTCGTCCGGCACAAAAGTGAAACGACGCGTGCTACAACTTCGTAATTGTCCTGGTGATAAGGTAGAAGGAAGGCTTCAAGGCCCTCCCCTTCCAAGCGAAGAGACATGGAAGTAATTCAACGTCGCCCAAACTCTCTTCTTTCCACCACTTTTCTCCTTTTTCTTTCTCACTTTGAAGCTGCGCTTTTGACGCAGTGCAGCTCCGCCTGTTTAGATACATACTGACCCAGAAACCGGGCTGAATTTTATTTCACGCCAGTTTCCCGCCTCTCCCCAAGGCGAACGTCCAAATATTTGCCTTATAGTCGTTCCTGTTGCTTGGAAATTTGCTAATCAAACACTTTTACACCGTGGAAACCGTGGTGACGTCGAAATCCACAAGGAGAGCCATCCGCGCTCGGTCACCCGGACCTCGTCGTTTCCAATTTCTTTTACCTTTTATTTGGAATACCGAATCGTAAAAGGGGATGATCCTTCCGATTTCGAAGCATCGATCGCGCGTTCGACGAGAAATCGGAGAGGAAGAGGAAGGGGGGAAAGGTACAAATAAATAAAAGAATAAGTTAATTATCAGCGCCTTCTCGTTTCTCCCTTTTTTACCCTTTTTCCAACGTTCCTTCCAAGCATGCAAGCGAATACATCCATAAATTCCTGACTAAGACTCGTAACTAAGACACTGGCGTTAAACTCCCTCAAACAAATTCTCTGTTTAGCTCGTATTCCGTTTCCTTGTCCTTGTCCACCTCCTCGAGGAGGGATCCTCCGACCGGCCAACTGCTAATTAATTCCGTACCGTGACGGAGACGACATCCGAGACGTTAATTGGCGAGAGGAGGGAAATCTCTTTCGCGTTTTTTCTCTCCACCGATTTTTTATTTTCGAATTTTCGAACAAAGAATATTCAGAAAAATATTATTATATTTTTAGAGACAAGAGTTGTCTTTCTTATCCCTTCAAAATTGCTCTCTTTTTTTTTCTCAACCATTTCAAGATATCCCTTTCCGTCATCTCGGTTAAACGAAAATTAATCGTTGCTTCCCCTCATTTCTAATTAACTTTCCCTCCCAAAAAAATCTTTCTTCTTCTCATAACCTCTCATAATAAATCAAAGACGGACAACGAAAAACAGACCCTCCCCCTCTCCATAAAAGAAACAACAAAATTTGAAGCAAGTTACAAGCGACATTTATGCGCTTGAGAGACGAAACGAAACGCGTTTTTCGTTTTATTTATCTTTTGGATACTAATCTGAACCATCGCTCGACACCGCTACGACTAACTTTCGATAATTCGAAAAGTTGATCATCAGACGCTTAGCTGATTAATTATTTCAACGAAGGATTCGCGCCCCGTCCAATCCAATGAAGAGGGCGCGCCAACGATGCTGTTACTCAAATTAGCGCGCGAGTTAAATCCTCGTGGAACGAGGAGAGGCGTGTTCGCGTAATCCCATCAGCCTCGAAGAGGACGAAGCGATTATTATTAAGTTTTATCGCTGCCTACGTCCAAGCACGGATAAATACCTTCAAAACACCACCGAGAGGATAAACGAGGGGCGGTGGATACAAGGCCTGCCTCTTCCCTCGAACTTCCCCCTTCTCGCTCGCCTGGATCCGTCCCATTGTCGCGAGGAACAGCAACGACAATCTCCAGTCCACCCTCGTCCGAATAAACATCGTCGCCCCTTATTTCCTCCTCCAAGTCTCTCCTCCTTCGATCGCCTGGAAATGGAAAAGATCGATCGACAATTTGATCGAGAATCTCGCTACACTTCCTCTTTCTTGCTGGATCCGATAATTCTTCGATTATTTCGTGGAAGAGGAAAAATGAGATTGAAGAACTTTTAACCCTTTGCACTCCTGTTTCGCTCGGTCGAACCAGCAACTCCAGACTCAGTCCCACGCGTTTGGTGCGTTCGATGGCCTCGAGATTATCATAAGATAATTACTTATAAGATAAGATTACACCTCATAAGATTATACGTAAAGAGGAACCTATTTATGAAGCGATATTTTTAAAAAAATCAAACATAAATAAATATTGTCGCCGCAACAATCCCAGTGGTGGCCGAGAGTCAGTTGGAGAGCAAAGGGTTAATAAAAAGAAAAAGGAAAAAAAGTGAAACTAAAACTATTGCACGAAAATTAATGGATCAACTCACCCTATCTCGAACGTAATTTCTTCCCCTTCCCCTGGGCGAGGCACAAATGCACGCTGCAACTCGAAACTCGTAGGCCACAAGTCTGGCCGGGGCTTCTCAAACTTGCCCACCCACTCCGGCGAAATTAACGTATCATCTGTCAACTCATAGGAGCATAGTTGCGCTCCAAGAAGGTTCGTACGACCGACTGTAGTTCGGTCGGACGAGCTAATTTTCCGTCTTTGCTAGACAACCGGCCCGCCCATCCCTTTTCCTCTTCTTCTCTCTCTCTCTCCTCGTCGACGACCGGTTTCAATCGTCACTTCTCCGTTTCGTTAACGAGACAAGAAAACAAACCGACCATTCCTTCAAACCGATCTTTAAGGTCGTTGACGTTTTACTTTACTACTTCTCCTCGCGTCCATTTTTCCCGACGCCAATAAAAACATCGTTTTTTAAAAAGAACGAATCGAACGGAATGAGCGAATCATCGACGAGACTCTTCTCTCTCCATCCTTCAATGCTTCTCGAAGAGGAGAGAGAAGAGCACGTCTTGTCTTTCTCGCGTATAATCGCGGTCAAAAGAGAGAAAGAGAGAGAGAGAAGGATTGCTTAAACTTGGGACAACTCGCGAAATAAGTTTCGGCAAGGATAAGATCCCAAACTTCCGCTTCCGGCGTGACAAAAGGGAACTGAAATATATAAACAAAAGGAGGGAAGAGTAGTCTTTCCAACAGAGCGAACAAAGTTGCCAGGTGAAATTTCCAGCTTCTCTTCCCAGATAGTAAGAAGTATTCTCTCTTACGAGGGAGAGAAAGAGGAAGTGATGAAAATCACGTTGATGTTTCCTTGTTATAATATCTCTCGATCCGTCGTGGTCGATAACGAGTCGATGCAAGAAAATTTTCTCGATAGTGGATTCTTCGAGAATACGAAACGTATCTTACTCGAGGAGGATCTCTATTTTTCAAAGATACACGGACGGGCTCGAGGCTGTGAAACGTTATCGGAATACGTCGTCGAAAGACAAACGCGGAACGCGCGATGAATCGTTGTTGGAATAAAATGGCGACAAACAACGGTATTGAAAGAAATAGGGGTGGTGGACGCGTTAGGGATGTTTCTATTTTAGGACGAGCATCAACAGCGAAATTTACTTAGGACTTTTGTTCCTTCCGTCCATCTTTCCATCGTTTTCATCGCAAGCTGAAAAGTCTGACCTACTCGCGAATATTATATCGAACAAATGTCCGATCGAATCGTTCACGTTTGTCTAATAAATTCTTGAGAAAAAAGAAGAGGAAAAAAAAAAAAGGATTATACAAAATAACTCTTCAAGGATTCTTGTTCCCCTTGACAACAAGTCGATCGTCCTAGAAAGGAAACAAGTGATAATATCTCGAGATTAAGCGAGATTAAGTGAGTATCTGGTGTATAATTATAAAAAGCTCTTTTATTGCGAATTATATCATAGGAAGGAAGTGGTTGAAACGTAGAGCTTTCCAGGGCAGCTCTCGCTTACAACGAAATTTACTTAGCACTGTGTTCTCGCCACCATTCCTTACTCCCCTCGTCCAAACCCCTCCGTAATAAATTCTTTTACGATAAAGTCACTCTCCCATACGCTCTCCTCCGAGACGTCTTGTATCCGGAAGGTATACAGAAACGTAGAGAACGATCGATTCGTCTCACGCTGTGAATAATATAACGCCGTATTTTTGTGAAAAAAGTTTTTTCAAAATCGGATCATCGACAAATGTTGTCCATCGAGTTGGAATCGATCGATCGCTCCAGCGAGAGGGAGGGGCTCCAAAGTTCGGCGAAATCAATGTCGTCGAAATGTCGCGTTCCCCCATTTCCCCTAGGGGGACGCGATCTCCGTGAACGTTTCGAGGGGTGACTCGGTGCAATCGGGATAGGCGAGGATGCAGTCGCCTCCGGATCTTCCCAATAGTTCCGCATCTCGGTACGAGTGGTCGACGATCCGGCGAGTGGAGTTAACCGAATCTGGCAAGTCCTCGCTCGGCCTAATTGAGAAATTTCAACGCGGTTCTCACCTGTGTTCTCACGCGACAAATGTGCGATCTCTTTCGAATCACAGGATGCTTCGCTCGTAAACGATGACGAACTTTTTCGAAACGCGTAGTATGAAAATATACGAAAGCAAAGTTAAAGCAAAGTTTGGATCTCGAAGCATCCTATGATAGATAAGGATATGGAGGGTATTCCAACGAAAAATTCGAACTTTTGAAACATTTGCAAACTTTGAAGAAAGGAGAAATTGTTTGGCGATAAAAAAAGGGGGAGGGGGATCGATCGAAGGAAAGCGCAATTGTGCCAGTGTGGATAAACCGAAGAGATATTGTTGATATTCGACGCGCATTACCCGGCAATTGTTTCGAGGGATGTTGCGGATTACGTCGATAGAAATTTCCAGCCAACGAGCCGTGTGTGTACAAAGGGAAAACCTACGCGAAACACCTTCCATTAGAAGCTTAATGCACGCGCCTAACTTGGTCGCAATTAAAGTAGCCGCTCACTGGCTCGGTTGCAATTTCCTTCGAGTACGCGGCCGGAATGGCGAATTCCTGCCCGGTTTCCGATCGCTCGGCCAATCATTCGTTCCATCATCGATCAACCATTAACTCGATTCCACCCTTGCATTACCACCGCCCTTTAACCCTTCCAATTTCCCTCCCCCGATCGCTAAATTAACGATATCGCTCGTCCAATCTTTAATTTTCCCGCGTGTAAAAATTTCCAACCTTGCTCTCCTCCTTTTCCGGTTATATTTCGAAAAGCTATTGAAAACTTTCGATGGATTCTTTTACCCGAACGTAATCGTAAAATAAAAATTTTGCATAAGAAAATGATGCTGACCGAAGTTCGGAATAATTCGTCGATCGAACGTGTCGGTCGTTGTTGTACTCTCAATATAACAAAAAAAAAAGAAAAGAAAAGAAGCGAATGGAAAAATCGTAGAACAAAATCGTTAAACGTTGCCACGCCCGGTTGGAACATGGATTTTACTGCATTATCTCGGTGTATTCGTGCTTCGTTACGCGAGGCACCGTCGTCTTACTTCGTCGTAAGCGGGCAGGACAGCCATTAGAGACTTCCAACGGAATTCATTAACCGGAAGCTCCTCGAGAAATGAACTTCGTTTCGGAAAGTACACGAGTCAAAGCGCGATTCGTCGGAACCAACTTACGTTAAAATTAAGTGGATCACCTCCTCGAGGACGTCACGACGCGTCCTTGCAAACGGTGTCTCCGCGAGTTCGCAGATGGTCTTCAGAAGGCACTCTCTCCCGTCCTCCCAACCGTGCCTGAACAACAAAACAAAACGCTCCGATTTTAATCGATATCTCCTCTTGTCCTCTCTTTCTCTCCCTCTCTCTTTTCATTTCCTCTTCTTTTTTCCTTTATTTCGTAATTTTATTTAGGAAATCGATGGAAATCGAGCCCTTCGGCGAACCGTGCGCCACGATATCGGTTTTATAAAATGGCGAAAGGGAATTTCTTAAGCGTATTTCGTTCCCATCCGAGAAATTCATTATCCTGGACGGCTTGCCTCGAATAAAATTATGTCACCGAGGGGGATGGATGCAAATTTCGAATTTCGGATTTTGCCGCCGCATTTAAACATTTTTCGAATACTTTCGAATTAAAGATACGTGAAAAAAAGGAAGAAAAAAGAGGGGGAATGAAAATNTCGAGAAATTCATTATCCTGGATGGCTTGCCTCGAATAAAATTATGTCACCAGTGGAGGAATGAATGCAAATTTCGAATTTCGGATTTTGCCGCCGCATTTAAACGTTCTTCGAATATTTTCGAATT
>NW_006263366.1:60318-63732 GCF_000469605.1 Apis dorsata
TATCCTGGACGGCTTGCCTCGAATAAAATTATCACCGATGGAGGAATGGATGCAAATTTCGAATTTCGATTTTTGTCGCCGCATTTAAACATTCTTCGAATACTTTCGAATTAAAGATACGTGAAAAAGGAAAAAAAAAGAGGAGGAATGAAAATCCGAGAAATTCATGGACGGCTTGCCTCGAATAAAATTGTCACCGGTGGAGATTTGCCGTCGCATTTAAACGTTCTTCGATTATTTTCGAATTAAAGATAGAAAGAGGGGGGAAATGAAAATTAGTAAATGTTGCCCAGTCTTCATTTCTAATTTTTCCAAACAATGAACACTTCTCTCACTGATAGGGAGAATGACCAGAGAATTCTCGACGAATCTCATCTCTCTTGTAAAACTCGTGATGAGAAATTCACCCTATTCAGCCGGCTAACGATCCATTTCACGCGACATCTAGCCCTCCTCCTTGTCAACCCTTCGTATCGGCCAACTCTCTTTCTTAACTTTCGCTCCAAAGCTAAATTATTCGTTTGTTATTCGCGCTTCCCCCCCTCCCAGCCCCCCCTTTATCCCCTCCAAAACGGAGCAATTACCCTACGCCCCAATTAGGTTACGCTTCGAGCTCTCTCCGCGTCTTTGCACCACGCTTTGACGCTGCAACATCAGCCACGCCCTCACCTTTCGCGATCGTTTGCCGCATCTTGGCAATCACTCGTTTATCAATCCGTCGCAACCCTTTCCTTGAGCTCCGTTAAAATTTCGTACTAATCGAAATTGCGAATCTTCTTCTCAACGATTCATAAGAAGCCAGGCAAATCCAAGAACCAAGGTACCAAGTACCCTCTCCTTCTCCTCCTCCTCCTCTTTTTAATATTTTTGCGCGACCCACCTCCTATTCTCCTCATCGAACCGAGACGATCCAAAATCGAATTACAACGAAATGAAACGAAATAAAATTCGTTTCAAGCTCAAAAGGAAAGGAGAGGGGAGGAGGGGAAATAACGGGGTCGAAACTGGGTTCGCCAAATATCAGTGGCGCACGCAACTCGAGGCCTCGTTCCCCCTTTCGCGTTTCGCGTAATCAACCGCTCATTGTAAGCGTTATCGGCGATAAACACGAATGTGGCGAATCACGGGTGGATGATCCTCGACTAGAAAATGGAATTTCATTAACCCCCCGCCCTCTCCCCCCCCGTGAAACGTGAACGATCTCGGCCAATTCCGGTGTCCCGGTTAATTACGAATTTATTCGTTCGTTTCCAGCCCATGTTTACCGATTCATCGGCCCGCTTATTCTTCCGACTCGAGGACCGATATCGAGCCGATCCGTTGTTACCCCGATTCAGGTTCGAGTGAGAGCTATCGCGCGTGCGCGGTCAATTTCGTTCCATAATCGTTCCATCCACCCCCTCTATCCATATCCTCGTTCCATTTACTTATTATTATGGGGATCGTATCGATACTCACCGATCCAACAAATTCTCGATCGCCTCGTAAGCGTCCTGCAGATTCAGATCCCTCGCCTCCCTGGCCAACATTATCGTAGGCTCGAGCTGCGACAAGTTGGACGGAAGTCTGTAATTGAATTGGAACGCGGACGAGAACACCACGCTTCCCCTTTTGTTCATGGAAACCGGAACCGAGACGCCGATCGTGAACTGGAAAATGGAGGGCGAGGGGGCGAGTTTAAGGGGCGCACGAAACAACTTCTCTCTCAAGGGGGGAGAAGAAATCGGAGGGGTGGAAGGAGAGGGCGGAGGAAGTCGTAGAGGAAGTTCGCGAAGGTATCGTTGTGAAGTTTTTTTTTTTTCTTTTTTCTTTTTATTTTTCGAGAGGAGAAGTTTCGTTTGGGAAAAGCGTTCTTTCGTTATTGGTGGCACTTTTCTCTCTCTCTCTCTCTCTCTCTCTCTCTTTCTCTTCTTCTTTAAATTTTTCTTAGAGAATTAAAGAGAAGAAACGAGACGAATAAAAGTAACATGCTAAACTTCAATTTATACATCTTTCTTCGGATTTCCGCCAATCTGGTGATGTAATAAACCGTTCAAGTTTGCTTTCCGCGAAAAAATGGCGAAAGAAGGAAATAACCGCAGGAACCGTACAAAGGGGCAACGAAAACCAAGGAAGTAGCGAAGTGGATCTCGACACGGAACGTTGTGGAGTAAACCTTTTTAAAAAACGTATATATATATATATATATATATATATACAAAATATTTCCACCTTCTATAAATTTCTCAACGATATACCACTGAAATCCGAAAAATAGAATATTAAAATTATTTTCACGATTACAATTTCGTTGGGAAAAATTTTTTTTACGCTGATACTATTGAATTTGGCTGATTTGCTTCCGATATTAAATTACGAAAGCGGATCTCGATGACTCGAAAAACACTGTTCGAGTACGAAAAGATTTTAAAACGCGAAAATCCGATTGAATAAATTGGAGAATATAATAAACAACGTGTAAAAAGCAGGAAAGGATTAAAATCGAGAGAAAAAATTACCTGGAACAACGAGTTGTTGGGGTAAAGAAGGATACTTTCGCTTCTCCAAACGAACACTATCACTACGGCTCCCAATGGAAACGAGCGAAACATGTTAATTTTAAAACACTTGAAGTTAAAAAAAAAAAAAAAAACGACGGCAAACGGAAAAAGATTTTGGATCGACTGGTTTGGACGAGCTAACGACGAGCTACCAGTTCGCACGACCGACAACGCGATAATGAATGCGTAGTAAAGGAAGACCGTGAGGTATGTTGTTTACGTTCGACGCTCGTGATTGCGAGTCGTTCCTTTCCAAGAATCACTCTGCGGTTAAATTGTACGTACAAATTCTCTGGAAAACGAAATGTCGGATAAACTTAAACATAAACGAAAACAAAGGTCGAGGAGTAACGCACACGTGCGAAATAAATGTTTATTTTCTTTCGATTCTATTTTAATTTTAATCCGACGATAAATTATCTCGTGCGACATTTAGAAGAAAAAAGAAAAAAAGAAGAAGAAGAAGAAGAAAATTTGCGATTGTCGATCGAATAAGAGGGGGAACAAACGCGTTTCGGTATGCGGTATGGAAAACCGGAGCCCGATTCATCGGTATATCAGCTTAACCCCTGCCAACGATAGCGTTGTAAATCCAATAATTGGCCGGCCCCGGCTGTTAAGCAGCTTTAATTAATTCCGTTTCCAACGCGGCGCGATTAACGATCGAAGTTGAATTAAAATCTCATCCGAGGATAGGCGATCTCCCGAAGAAACGCGAATTTCTTCCTCTCAGAAATTATTCCCTACTTTTTTCCTTTTATCCTTCGATAAATAATCTTTGATCGCGCTAAAATTTTTAATTCGATCTTGCAGAAGTTTAATCGATTTCTTTCTTTTTTTTTTTTTTTTTTTGAAATAGAAGGGAAATAGAAAT
>NW_006263366.1:63897-66761 GCF_000469605.1 Apis dorsata
TATTTTTAAGTTAGAAAAAGTTAGAATTGTGATATTCGATTTTGTTTGTTTATCTAGTTTGATTTTGATTTAAATTATTACACGATAATCACACGTTTGGCACACGCAACACGGTTGGCATAAACGATATCATCCGATCCAATTTTGCAATCTTGCCGAGAGGCAGCGCCAATTGGCGGCGTTCGCGCGGTATTCGTAGAATTGTATTAAAAAATACATCGAATTTATTTATACATTTGACGTGATTCCATTATTATTGCATTCCAATGTCGAAATTAAAGCAAAGTTATTATCTCCAATTTCCAGAATCGAGCTTGTCTCGTTTCTAATAATTTTTATAAACGAACTCGTTCATAACAGAGAACGCAAAAAACACAATTATGGAACATTCAATTATACATACATATACGGAGAGATTAAAAGAGAAGAAACGTATTTAAAATATTTTCGAATCGTCCCATTCCAAAAAAAAGAATCGATACCGTGTTACGCGATCTCTCATAGATACGCGTATCCTGAAAGAAGGCAACCCGCTCTGAGCCTTTTTTCATAACGACGCCATATTTTACGGTCACGTGGATCGTAAAACACCGTAATGACGATGGTAATAAAGCGATAACTTATGACGGGAATAATGCGTCGATGTCGCGAGAAAAAAATGATAAAAAACGACCGCATTTGTCTTCATCCGAGACCCGGACGTTCTTGTCTCTCCTACTTTCAATTACAATTTTCTTCCCTATCCAAATTCTATCGTTGGTTTCTGTCGATAGATAACTCGCTCGTCATCGCCGAGGTTTATTTTAACCCGAAAGAAAATTTAAAAAAGGAGAAGAGAGGAGAAGGGAAATTTTCGAGGGGGAAATGCCCAGAAAAAGTCGAAAAATCGGGAAGAGGATTCTTCGAGATGGTAATTTGAAGCGAGGAAGAAGGAGACATCTCGTTGGAATTCTCGAATTCTACTCGATCCGTGATCCGATCACCTCTTCTCGCTTCCAACGACTCCCAAAAAGGGGATCTTGCCGCAGGAATTACGAATTCCTCCCTTTCCATTTGTTAAATATTTTAATGGAATGTTGCGCAACGAATAACCATAACAGGGGTGAGGGGAAGAAAGTCGAGAATCTATGGTTTTCCTCTGACGGCTGATCTTAAATAACGATGGCTCGAGATCTCTCTCGTGGAAACAAGTTTTATACACAAGATAAATTGTCACGGAGCCGAGGAATAAAATTCAAGGTACGAAAAGGTAGAAGGTTGGATCGAAGAAACAGTTCTTCGGAGGAAAGAGATTTCGCAGGAACGAAAATTTATAATGGATGGACCGATAAAATGGCGAGGGGGGCAAGAGTGGATATGGCCGCGGAAGGAACGCGTCCATTCTTTCGTTCCGCGTGATCCACGAATTTGATTTGACTGGAATAATAAAAAGGGAACGAAGGAAAGGTGGGAAGGGAAGCGTATCATTTTCGCAGGAGAGGGAATATCTCGTGGGATCCTTGTGGAAAAATCCAAAACCTTCCTTCTTCCTCCCTTTTTACCTCCCCTCCTGCTCCCTTCATTCTTCCATCGTTACTTCCCACAGCTGCACCTCCCCCCCAAGAGGTCGAGAGTTGGTGGAAGGAGCACGTCTCGCGAAATCGTTCTCACTATCGCGGTTTCGAAGCAGACCGGAATAGTAACGAGAGGAAACTAGAGACGTCTGTAGAAATTTTCATCCTCCATTGTTTCTCTCCTGTTCTCTCCAAAAAATTTTTCCACGCCGAGAATCTAGTTCCTCCTCGAGGATGCGGAGTTAACTCTAGTCCATCGTTAACCAAACTCGCTCCACCCCGATCGAATTTATTCTTTAACGAGAGGTGGTATCAATTTGATACCACTATGCATGGTAAAGAGAAATAATAAACGCGGAGATACCTTAATTCTCGTCTTAATTCTCTCAGTGCCGAATAAATCTTGCGTCGATTCTTGTTTCCGAAATTTGATATCGCGCGAGGGAGAGAAAAAGGACGAAGATGTCAGAAGAGAGGAAAACAAGATAAAATATTCCGTATATTTTTATTAATTTCACATCGAGCAAGGATTAAACCTCGAAAGAAATTCTAAAAACCTCTTCTTTTCCTCGAGAAGAATTCGCGAAATTCGAAACGAAGAATTCGTACGGAATTAATACGGGACCAACGCCCATTCGGGAGGGAAAAAAGAGATCGATAAGATAAATCCACGGTAAAATGTTGGAGGCGTTCGACTCTGGGCATCCCAACGGGGCAAACGTTCCACTCTTCCGAGGATACTTCCCCGTCTTCTCTTCCTGTTTTTATTTTCCCTCCTCCATATTATATACATACCAGGCGGAGGAGAGTGGCTATGTCCTACACCCCTCGCCTCACCCCGCCTTCCACGAGCTTTTCCTTCCAGCTTTTAAGCGTTACGCGTACTTGGCTCGCCCCGCACGATAATGGACTATGCTTTTTAAAGTGCTTTAACACCGGCTATTATCGTTTTGCAACCGGTTCACCGACGACGACGTCCACCGAATTTCTCCTTCCTTCTTCCTTCCACCGACTTCTTCCTTCCTCCCCGACAAAGTGTCGATCGAAGTCGATAAGAATCTTTCTCTCTCTCTCTCTCTCTCTCTCTCAGAGAGAACTTCACGCACGCCTAGATTGTCCATTTATCCCTAATTCACCATCGTAAACGATCGCATAAGTCGGGCGGAATTTTCAATTCCAACTTCTCCACGACACGACCACCCGTTTCGAAAACTTTTTACATTATAAAAGGGTCTAATGCGATTTAAGGAAAATCCATTCCCGGGGTGTGAAATTTAAAAGTAGCAGAGGAGAAAACTTTTTTTTTTTTTT
>NW_006263366.1:66965-69556 GCF_000469605.1 Apis dorsata
AACGATCGAAGAATGAATATATATATGCGCTATTCGCACAACGAACGAATAGTTATCTTTATAATAATAATATATAATAAAATAGTTATCTTTATAATAAAGTTTCATAAATTAATCGATAGACTCGTGGAACATTTTTGTGGAAATTTGTATCGATTTTAATTTTATATCATCTTTCTAATTTTTCGAATATGATAAATGAAATTTTGAAACTCGACCACGATCGAGATTTACAAAATGTTACGTAAAAGATCCTATGGACGTTTTTATCCCATCATAATCTATAGCTATTCATAAATTCAATTAATACATTTTATTCGCGAAAGAGATTTTAATTAGTTTATTAGAATAGACAAATAAAATTATTTTATTAACAGAGAGAATGAGAAACACGTAAAAAGAAAAAGAAAATGGAGAATTCACCGTAACGAAAAAAATTTTACTTGCAAGGAAAAACGATTAAAAAAATAAGATCCAAAGAATATTGGATCCTCGGAAATTTGTGCAAGTTTCGTTCGATCGAACCAGGTTCGTTTCTTATTCAAGAGTGTCGTTGTTTAGGAACGAGCATTACTCGAAAGAATTGTGTTCGCGCGGGTGCATGGGTCCGCGAAGATTCTTTAATTTCGAATTCTTCTCCCAAGAACTGGCAGAGCGAGACTCGACGATTGCTGCGGGTCGCTCGACTTTTAGGCAAATGAAAACTTTCTCCCTAAGAGGAAGAAGAGGAAAGATTTCAGAAAGAAGAAGAGGACGGGACGCACGGTTAAGAAATGCTTTCACGGTGGCTCGACACCTTGAAGAACGGTCCTCGCCTCGAACGGATGAATTTTAGGATGCATCGTTTCAGCATAATCGACCGTTCAACCGATACTTCCGCCGGAACGATCACCTCCTCCTCGATGCACTCGATGCCCTCTCTGACCGAGTACTCGCTCTCGTTTATAAATTACGAACGCGTGGGCGTGATCCCTTCTTCTTCTTCTTGCTTGCTTGCGCATTTAGGCTACTTTTTTCGCGTGAAAAGGTTCTAAGAGCAAATGTTTCATTAACCTCGTTTTGCACGATGATTAACATCGTTCGCCGTTATGAAATATTTTTTCAAAGAGTTTCCAGACCCAAGAGAACGAGGGGATAGAAAATTCAAACGCTCGCATTCGAAGTGAATAATAATCGCAGTGACGGAGAAAATTTAATAAATGATCGAATTTAAGAATTCTACGTATCTTGTTTAAAGCGTTGAATAATTGTAATTATTGGGTTGTTCGTTTTTTCTTCATGACAATGAAACACCAAATCGTTTCATGTATAATGTTTCACGAACAATCGAATCCGACAAATTTAATCTCGTAGCAATTTCTCGATTCGTCGGTTTGCTTCGATCAGTGCCTTCATTTTGTCTTCATCAGCTTCAAGAACGTGGTGCATCTTTAATGTTCTAAAATTTTGAAAATCAGTTTTGATACTGGCATACACCTTCTCCATAAACTTTGCACAACTTTTTTCTTGCCTGAAACGGCATTCTTACCTTTTCGATAATAAAATATGCCAAAAATGCTCCTTTTGATCTTGCACTTTTGTCATCACGCACGAAAAAACACAACTGCGCAGAATCAAACGAATTTTTCTTACAAAACCAACGAATTTTCAACTCTCAAAATATATAATAATAACACGGTTTAGAATGAAGTTGGCTGGATAAACCGTGTTCGACACGTAGCGACACTCGTGTGAAAAAACGAAATTACTTTCCGAACGATCCAATGATTGTGAGGTTATATAAAGAGTGATCAATTATGATTGTAAGTGTTATTAACTTAAAAGATCTTTTTTCTCGCGTAATCGATTTCGATCGCACACAGATTAGAAAGGATCGTCTTCATCCAAGAAAAATTCGAATTCGAGTTCGGTTTCCAACGGAATATCTTCCTCGTCCAGAGTAGATTTTACGTGATCACCGTGGAGAATACGTCAAGCATACTTCTCGGGCATTCTGGATAAAGGGCGTGGCAGTTTTCCGCCGACATCTGCTCGCCCAAACGCTCTGCCGCGCTGTACTCTCGATCCCCGTACTCGTCGTACCGCTCCTCGGTGCTCGAAGGCCTGAAATTCCAAAGCGCGAGTACGCGTCTCGAACCGTGAAAAATTACAATCGTCGTCGTCGCGAGAGATCCGCGGGACGAGGAAACGGTCTGGAAAAGAATTCGGTGAGTCAGGAGAAGGAAGGATGAAGGAAGAGAGAGAAAGAGAGAGAGAGAGAGAGTGGCACTCCGGGATCGATAACGCCAACAGATATGCAGAAGGAGCTTCCAAGTTATTTACCAGCTTCCCTGGCGTTAATCGTCGTGTAGACCATCGCTTAATCCCTCGCCATTCGCGCTATTATATTATTAATTCACCAGTAGGGGCGTAACTTCGTACTCTGGTAAGTTAATCGAGCATTTTTTTTTTGTACAAAAATATTAGAATTGAAATTTTTAATCCGTCCCCATTTTTTAGTTTACAATTCTTTTCGAGATTTTAATTTTATTTTCGAGTTTCAAGCGATGCGTCTCGAACAAAAATTGATTTTTATTTTTTTTTTTTTTTTT
>NW_006263366.1:69755-71559 GCF_000469605.1 Apis dorsata
CACAATATATGCTTATATGCTTAGATTAGATTAAATTGATTTCATAAGGATCGTGAATAATCTTTTGCTCCTTCTCTTTCTTCTCTTCTCTTCTCGGTGACTGGACTGGATTGAGATTATTATCGAAATATCGGGATAAGTGGCCTGGATCTTTCTTCCTGAGAATATTTTTTTTTCTACTTTTCACCTGAAGAAGACGTGCAACAGCTGTCCCAACAAACCGTGAGTACCATCGAAAGGAGCGGAGGCAGCTTCGCAAATGGCCTTCAATAGGCAGGCCTTCCCACCGAATCCGTACAGGCCAGCCGCCTTTTCCAATGCTTTGTAAACGCTCCATCTGCTCTTCTGCGCTCGAGAATAATAGACCCCCGGAACGGTGAAGTCTGTCGCGTTCGATGGCAAGTTGTATACGATCTTGGTGAAGACACCGATGATTATGCTCTCGAAGTCCAGTTGCAACGGCGTTCCCAGTCCCAGGATCAGCTATATATTGCGTTGTCCCAAATATTATAAACGATTTATAAGTTTTTAACAATTTTATATCATCATCATCCTTAAGAATACATATATATTTATTTTTCAAAATTTTCTGAAACAGATTATTTGAGAATGAATCGATCGATCGGATTGAAAGTAGGTAGCGATGCGAGATATTTTTCGAGAAGCGGAGAAAAAAAATCTGGAATGGAATATTTACACGTTTCTCGTCATATTTCGCGTTTTCACGGGACGAAGCTCCGTCCGAGGAACATTTTCGAACGGAATCCATCGGTAGGAGCGCGTAGATTCGATCAGAGAACTCGTTGTTACACCGGTTATTCATGAGAACGAGATCCCCAAAGAGGAAATTGGATGAACTCAGACGAGATCGGGTTAAAATCCTAGTTTCCGGATTCTAGGAAACGGATCGTGGAAATCCCTGATTCCCTCCCCCCTCGCTATCTCTTCCTTCGCGTATCTGTGTAGAAATAACTGGTAGGAAACGCTAAACGTTAATCGTTGGGGCTACGCGATTTCCGCCTCGTAACTTTCGCATTACCAGATCATTTTCGCATCGAAAACGGCGGGGATTCGCCTTATTCAGCGGATAGATACCGAGATAGATCGAGATTTTTAACAATAAACATTTACACTCCACGTAAAATATAAATATTTCAGAGATCACGTAATTATTATCTTTGTTTGCACGCCAAGAGATTCGTTTGTATTCGTTTGTAACACGAGAATATTTTAAATCTCTCCGGAGAAAGAGAGGATAGCCGTTAAAGCAGTAGCTCGCGTAACCTCGTGAACTCGTGAAACGGAGAGTTTCCCTCCTCGACAAACTTTCCAAGGAAACTATCGATATCCTCGAGGATCGGGAGTAACTAAATTCAGAATTTCCGGATCGACCACTTATCTCGACAGGAACAACGGAATCGCGAACAGGGTATCGTGGGAAGCAGCCGCGATGGTCAGCTCCTTGGATGACGACGGCTTCCTGGCCCTTTGCGCATCGATCTCGATTGGCGACGGGCCACCAGCTCGAATAAAAAAAGAGAAAGAGAGAAAGGTAACCCTAACCCTTCTCCACCCCCCTGATATCGTTAAACTGTCCTCCCCAGACAGACGCGGCCCGAAAACGATTCTCCGTGGGAAATTTTCGCGGTTTTATCGAAAATTCATAGGCCGGCCCATGATGCCGCCGCCAACCCCCTCGTCGTCGCCTCCACGTGTGCGCAACATGAATATGCATGCGCATGCACGTATGCCGCCGCACGGGGGGCTGCGGAACGGCATGGCGACGCCCGATACTGCCCCGCGG
>NW_006263366.1:71837-77315 GCF_000469605.1 Apis dorsata
GCAGAAATTGGATGAGCCCTGAAAGGTCAGGCCTGGTATCGAATCGGATCGGGTCGGGATATGGAAGATGGAAATCGTTGCACACAGGTTTCCCCTCTTATTGTTATTATCTCCACCCCCTCCCCTTATGTAATTTTTAACAGAAAAAAAGAAAGAGAAGAATTTTTGACCGATTTGTCTCGAGAGTTTCCAGATAGGAGAGAGATTATTTAACAGGAAAGTTATCCTATGTGGAATTCATTTGATTCGGTATACCGCGAAGGTGGTGAGCCGGATCGTGGAAAATCCAGGTAGTTGGTGCGCGGCAACTGCAACTACTATCCCGATCTCGGCCCTGTTCATCCTATCGACCCGGGCAGGTTGTAATCCGAAGGACGACCGTTTCCAAACACGGTGGACGGAAAATTGGATGAGCCTCGGACATGTGGCGTGGCTGGGAATTATTCAAGAAGCGGCCGGTTACTGTGAACTGTTCCCGGTATATTTTCTCATTCCAAATAATCGAGCGTATTCGACATGCTCGGCGCGAATATATCGTCGCGATTCCTTCGAATAGAAATATAAAAAGAAAAAAAAAAACACAAATCCATGATATCTCGAGTATATCTTCCACGGAATTTTTTTCAATCAAGCGTAGAACGAGAGGAAAAAGGTGGATCGGAGGAATCGTTCGAATTTTCCCTCGAGCATGATGGAAAAGGAAAGGGGAGAAAAAAAAAACGGATCGCGAACACTTGAGCGACTCCTCCTCGATCGGTTCATTAGCCTTCGTCGATCTTAACCGCGGTTTTTGTACGTACCAGAAGCTGGGAGTTTTTGGGGAAAGCGAGAGCTCTTGGTCGCCGCGAGGGACTTTCCAACAGGCCGGTCGCCTCCTCGTTCGTTTCCGTGAAATCGTCCTTGTCGTCCTCGAGCCTCTGCGCCAGACACGGCGACAGGGAAACGAGGGCGAGGAACACCACCGAGGACAACCTCGTCCCAGTCATCCCGTTGCGGCGCGGCAGTTCTCCAGGCCCCCCGAGCGATTCGTTCGTTCTGTCGACGAGCTCGAACGGACCGACTGGTTGTAGATCTCGACGCGAGAGAGTCGAGCATTCGACCACCTTCGAAAACTCGAACGTATGGATGGGATGGTACCGTTTTGTATCTCGGGTACAACGAATGACGAGTGTAAATATTGATCGAGAGGTGGAGGTAAGTGGCCCCAGTGTGCTCGTCCATTCGTTCGATTCGCACAGGACGAATGTTAATCCGACGAGAACACTTTGGTAACGGGACTGTTGGTTAACGAGCGATTCGGGTGCTCTTCTCGTCCAAGCAAATCGTTTTGAAATTTCGCATTCTTCTCCTCCTTCTCGTCCACTTTTCGAAGATTCGAGAGGAGGCTCGAAGGAGGAGGCTCGAAAGTGCGCGAAGAGGAGGAGAAAAAGGAAGATTACAGGGAGTAGAGAGACAGAGGTCGCGAGCGGAGCGGATAAATTCAATCGATATTTTGGCTAGATTTATTTCGATCGCTTTCTCCTTCGCGCGAAAATCGCGCGCGGAGAATTTCTGGGTTTCTCTCGAGATTTTTAAGGCGGTTAAACTTACTGCTCCGCGAGTGAGTACATTTTCAACGATGAAGAAACTTTTGGGGCTGCGCTTAAATCAACGGCCATCCGCGCAATAAAACCCACACGAAAGTTCCGACCTGGTCTAGATTCCTTCGATTCACCGGAAGAGGGGGAGGAGTTGGTGGAACAAGGAGATCCGGTGAAATTTTAGAAAAAGGTTTCGTGATGTATGTGTGTGTATATATATATATATATATCCAAGTAACTTCAAATGATTCTTGGTCGAATCGAACAGTGGAGCTACGATCTTCCGTCATTAAATCGAATCGCAACCCCTTTCCAACTCCGTAAATTCATCCTCCGTTACATATACACGAATCTTTTTCCTCGTGAAACGTAACCACGTGAACCGAACGCATACCCCTGCCTTTTATCTATCTGGGTTAAACGGTATCCATTTGTCCTGCTCCTTATCCGGCTGGCCGAGACGTCCGATCCGGAAATCGAAAGCTCGTTCCTCGTCGTTCTCTCCTCGTCGACCGAGAGAGAGAGAGAGAGAGAGAGAGAGAGAGAGAGAGAGAGAGAGAGAGAGAGAGNNGGCGGTTGGAAACGGAGGTTGCCGAGTTGTACGAACTGCGATTAAATCGCTGGATCGCCAGTCTCGTCGATGTTTCATATACGCTCGGATGCTGGACGTGTTTCGAACGTTGTTCGCCAATTTTGTAATTTGTAATTTAACGAAGGTATGAAGTGCATTTTGCATCGAATCGACGAACACAAGATAATACAAATTTCGTACGAAAATATTTTTCGAGATTTCTTTTAGAGAATTTTAGAGTTTAGAGTTTAAAGTGGAAATTGTATCTCGAAACATAGAGGGAACGATAGTCGTGAAATTACGCGCGAAATACACAGATAGAGAAGGGGGAGTTTTTTTTCCAACTTTTCCTCTAGGGTCAGTTTCCTGTGCCGAAACCGTTCTCGAAACTTTATCCCGTTGCAATGCTAATTAATCCGAATGGCTATCGACTTGTAAATGGCGCGGCTCGACGAGTTTTACCTTTCGAGCGGGAAAGAAAACTCCTGAAACAAAGGAAACGCGTCAACCGAGTTTTCCTCGACTGGTTAATATATGGAGAGCGGGGGAGAGGATTTGGAATTTTAGTTAAGGTTAATATATGGGCAGAGTTCTCGAAATTTTTCAACTAAAAAGAAAAAAAAACACCCTATATACTATAACTCAAATATACTACAATTTTTTTTTTTTTTTTTTTTTTTCCCCCTCCTCCTCCAAGCTTGTCTCAACTTTCTCCACGGTGAAATTTATTGCTTCGTAGCTTGCCCGATTGCTCGACACTATTTATCGTTTTCCATTCTCTGACCGCGTCTGACCTCTCTTTTTCCCCTGCGTTACGACCGCCCCGTTCGAATCGAAAGCGAGGATCTTTCGAGGAGCGATGTCCTTCCTCTCCGTTCCCTCCCTTCCGTTCAAAGATCGGAGAAAAGTGCGAAAAATTCGAAAATCTTTTGGACGAAACCGGTTCGGTATGTCGTCCAAATAACAATGCGTTCGTTAAACCGAAATGCCGGTTGACGAGCTCGATTCCACGCATCGCGAATTATCGCCAATTAACCGTGTACACCGAGCGTGGAACGCGGAGCGAGTTTGGAGATAAAAAAGAAAAGGAAGAGAAAAAAAGAGAACAGAGACTGGAACAGGAGTGGGGAGAGGGGGAGGATAGTCCTGCAAGAGCTCAAAGGTTTCGGCCTCGGTGGCGTTGTAACGATGCGGAAGTAAAATCGTATATTGTCGGCTCGTGTTAATTACCACGAATGGCTTTGCCCTGGAAAAACCGTCCTCTTCCTTCTACCTCCCCTCCCTCCCTTTTCTTCTCCCTCTCTCTCTCTCCACCGGTTTCTCTCTCGGTCACCAGCGTCACGGGCCATTTTTTTTTCCTTTCCCCTCCCCTGCCCCGCTCTCTCTACACCCTCTATAAATTTCAACCGGAGTATTTTCTCTTTACGTGTACCTGTTATTGAACGAGAGAACTGCCAATAACGGCGGATAACTGCGTCACGTTTCGCCACGCGAACTCCCCCTCCCCCTCTTTCTTCCTCTCGATCCCTGCTAGACCCGAGGCTCTCCACCCGCCGCCATTCGCGCGCCCTTTTCTTCCCTTGATATTTCTAATATCGTACGACATCGGCGCACATAAATTACTCCCCGGCTTTCGATACAGTGTTTCGTTTCAGCCGCAACCCTCCTCCTCTTCCTCCTTCTCTTCCTCCCCGCCATTTTCCATTTTCCATCCTCCCCCGACGAGTTAACGCGTACGACGACCACTGCTGACTGGAAAGAGGGCTTCTTTTCTGGCAGGAAAAAGAGTATTCGTTTGTCTCATTTCACGGAGTGTAATATCGAAAATCCGAAATTACGAAACGAAACTTTTAATCGTTGATTAAATCGATTGGCTAGGAAAATTGGTTGACGGAAAAATGTTTTGGATTTGGGCGAGAGGGAAGGGAAGGGATAAAGTTGGAGCGTAGAGCGGAGTCGAGTTTATTGTTCCATCGATCGAATATTATTCGAAACAGCGTATTAGCCGAATCGTTGGTGGACCTCGGTGAAGTAATCCAGGGGGCTCTCCTCGCATTCGGGAAATATAGTATCGCAGGAGTCGATCCCTCGTCGGCCCATAATTTCAGCGGCGTGATACACTCGATCAAAGTCGGTCCTCAAGGCCTCGGAGGTGGTCGACGGTCTGAAAAGCGACGGGAAAATTAATCGATCGCCTCGAGTTATTTAAATTTACACAATAATCCCCCAAATGAATTTCGTCGAAAATTAAATCGACCGTTTCGTTTACACACCACTGTTGAATAATAGTTGTTCGTTGAATATATATACACTCGATTGCCAATTACGCATAGATACTTCTATACACGAATTAGAAACTAGACCAATTGGAAATTATTAGAATCGATAAGAAAAAATTCAATTAAAGATATCACGTGATACGTATTTCATCGAAAAAAATTAATATTCCCCGCTCCGACGTTCCTAAAAGCTGGAACGAAATCGAGAATAATCTGAGGATAATTTAATATTCTCCATATAATGTAATCAGATCGGCGAAAGGAGAGTCGAGACGAGCAAGCGATCGCACGGGTTCGATGGGTTCATCGCCCGTTCAGAGGATCGGTCGGATACTCACGTGAGGAGAAGATGGACGAGCTGGGAGGCGAGGCCGTGAACTCCGTCGAAAGGCGACGCGGAAGCCTCGCAGATCGCCCTCAAAAGGCACGCTTTCCCCGACCGCGAGTCACCGAGGGCCGACTCGAGGATCTCGTAAATTTCCCATCTGGTGAGGGCGCGCGCCACACCTATCAATACAAAATAGCGGATGAGCGGATGAGAGATGGGACGATTAACGGGGTCGAGGGCGAAGAGAGAACGTAGGTTGCGCTCGTACACACGGGACACGCAACAAAAAGATAGGCTTGTTAATATGTAAAGGAGGAAGATCCGCTTCTTATACAGGCCGTGTCGAGGCAGGTTGATTCACCGGTTCTGAGTTGGGTGATTTCGAGAAATCAGTCGGGAGGTAGGATCTTTCGATCAACCTCGAAGCAACTCGAGTAAAACGAAGATTCGTGTTAAGATTAAGATTGAAGTTGAATCATAAGAATTCGAAACTTGAAAAAAAATGGAGGAGCGATGAGGAGGAATGAACCTCGACATAACGCAGGTCGAAAATTTACAAAGCTCATATTAAGATTCTAATTTTGAAATTTAAAGAAGCTGTTAAATAAGCTGTTGAATCGTGAGAATTCGAAACTCGCGGGACTTGAGAAAAAAAAAAAAATAGCGATGATCTCCGAGGGGGGAAGAATTCGAGAAAAGAAAGTATTAAAACAGGGGTTG
>NW_006263366.1:77347-78356 GCF_000469605.1 Apis dorsata
AGTATTAAAACAGGGGTTGTTAAGAGAGTAGTCCCGCGAATGATTTCGAGAATCTTTCGATCAACCTCGACGCGACGCGAGTAAAACGAAACTCGTGTTGAAGTTGAATCACAAGAACTCACGGAACTTGGAAAAAAAAATGGAAGAGCGATGAGGAGGGATGAACTTCGACGTGACGAATCGAAAATTCACGAAGCTCGTGTTAAGATTCTGATTTTGAACGCGACATTTAAATAAGCTGTTGAAGTTGAATCGTGAGAATTCGAAACTTGCGGGACTTGGAAGAAAAAAGAAAAAATGGAGGAGCGATGATGAAGAATTCGAGAAAGGAACGAATTAAGAGAGGGGTTGATAAGAGGGGATGTAGTCCCGCGAATGATTTCGAGAATCTTTCGATCAACCTCGACGCGAGTAAAACGAAACTCGTGTTAAGATTCTGTTGAAGTTGAATCGTGAGAATTTGAAACTCGCGGGACTTGGGAGAAAAAAGAAAAAATGGAGGAGTGATAATCTCCGAAGAATTCGAGAAAGGAACGAATTAAGAGAGGAGTTGTTAAGATGTAGTCCCGCGGATGATTTCGATCAACTTCGACGAATTGAAAATTCACGAAGCTCGTGTTAAGATTCTGATTTTGAACGCGAAATTTAAATAAGTTGTTGAATCGTGAGAATTCGAAACTCGCGGGATTTGGGAGAAAAAAAATGGAGGAGCGATCTCCGAGGGGTGAAGAATTCGAGAAAAGAATGAATTAAGAGAGGGGTTGTTAAGAGGGGATGTAATCCCGCGAATGATTTCGAAAAAAATGGAGGAGCGATGATCTCCGAGGGGTGAAGAATTCGAGAAAGGAACGAATTAAGAGAGGGAGGGGAAGGAGAGAAGGGAAGAAGCGAATGTTTGGGCGGAAAAATGAGAAATGCCGGAAGCTGATGAACGAAAGAAAGAAGAGAGAGAGAGAGAGAGAGAGNAGGGTGCGTGGTAATACCTTGGTAATCGGGGTTCGGCTCGTCA
>NW_006263366.1:78391-88712 GCF_000469605.1 Apis dorsata
TCCCCGTCGACCTCGACACCGGGGCTGATCGATCTGTCATAGCGAACGTATGAATCCGTCAAGTAGGAGGCGTTATAGGGCAGGGCGTAATTAAATTTCATCACATATCCGATAATCGTGCTGACGTCGACTTCCATGGGTAAACCGAGGCCGAGGATGAACTGGAACGGTTTTCAAATACACGAAGGTGTCATCGATCGTTTATAATAACCGGCAATCGAATCCCAACTGGCAGCCTCGTTCTCGTTCTAGCTAGTTAGCTCGTGACATTCGACTGAACGAAATTAGATGCAGGAAGAAGGGTGGGAGGGGAGGGAATTATCACGCGAATCATCTGCCAGTGAACGGGAATAATTCGTACCATTCATCGATTGATGACAACTTCACTTACGAATCCAAGTTAAATTGAAAATACGAAAAATTATTTCCTCTTCGATTCGAATCGTATTTTAGAAATTTTTAAAGTTTACAATCGAAATTCTTTTTTTATTTTCTTTATACTTTTGCTTGCTCTTTGCGTGCTCGAAAAGAGAAAATTTATTGCTTATTCTTACTCCAGAGGAATGTAAATAAATTCGCGAACGATTGCTTTTTTCCTTTTTTTTTTTTTTAAAGATTGTATACACGATAAATGCGCACGATTTTATAATTATATAAATCCGTTCATCGAGTCTTATCGCCTCGATTCCCAACAACGTTAATATCGTTGTTTTCCGCCACTTCCGCCTGTACACGGTTCGTAATCGTTTACAATTCCCATGGAATTACGATTATCGATCGATCGTCCAATTCCACGGTTGAATCGCAAACTATAATAACGCGAACGCTGCAATTACAGATAATTGCATCGCGATTGCGTGTATGAAACGCCTATCGAGCCATCACCGAGTCAGACACCGTTGTGTCTTTAGAAACGTACGCCCCTCCCTTCAACGTACGTTCACACTTTCACCGTTTAACGCGGTATGCGCATCGCTTGAACAATTAGCGATCGATATCCAATTAGAATCACTGGCACAATTAAACGTATGGGAAGGGGGAGAGGGTTGTCGACTGAAGCGACAATTCGTAGTATTACGGTGCAATTACCCGTCGATATAATCTATCAGGGTAAACTTTATCCCTCGTCATAGATAACTTCCTTCGTTTGTTAAACCGTGAAATCGTCGACGATTGAAAACGATATATGCACGAACACGTATAATCGCGTTGGACTCGAATTTTCCAAAAAGAAAAAAAAAAAAAGAAATATTATTGCTTACTTAAAAAAAGAAAAAAAAAAGAAAAAAGAAGGCAAAGATATCACACGGTTACCCGAGTACCTGGACTTTGGTCGGTGCGTTCGTTCCAGGCGTTGGAAACACCAAATACCTCTTGTCGCGTTCGAGACACGATCCAGAATGTTGACTCGTGAACAGAAGCGAAAGCAGCAAGAAACGCCGCATGGCGATCGTCCAAGTGTAGCAGAGCGAATGCGTCGAAAAATCTTTTCGAGGTCTCATGATCGACCGCCAACCGGATGCCGAGTGCTCGTTAATAGACCCAATTAGTCCTGTATCGCGAGTTCGGCCGAATAATAAACCGGCTTCGATCGCGGTAATGTGGCGAAGTGGATGCATTTCACCAACGATACCTCGTTCACGGTGAAATTAATCGGCGACGATCGATTTCATCAGCAACATTCCTGACAACATTCGTCGAATTGTTCTCGATTCCTCTTTAAAGAAATAATATTTTTTTTTTTTATCCAAGAATGTTTTACGAGTACTTTCTTCGAAAATATTCGGATTTAAATCCAGGGTTATCTTCGATTCGCATCGACTCTGACTCTTCCTTTCCTTTCCCTTTTTCCTCCAATTGTATCATTTTCGTCGCGTTTCATACGCGATATTTCCATTATATTCGTATTACGCGCTGGACTTTTCGTCACAGTCATAAATCTTCTCTAACAACGCGGAGAAAGAGGAAGAGAGGAATATATCCCCCTCGGAAGCAAAGCACCCTGGGGATTGATTCGAAACGGCCGCTGATATCGAGTGGAGAATTTCCCCACGAATATAAACGCGGATGGTGTCTCGGATGGATGAAAACCAAGCCAGGCTAATGAGAGAGAAAAACGCGGTTATGAAAGGTGATTATCGAAAGAATAGACGGTAGGATCGAAATCCCTCCCCCTCTCTCTTTCTCACTCTCCCTTTCTCTCTCTCTTTTTCCCTTCTTTATTCGCTAGCTGTCCCCGACGCTCATTTCCCCTTTTGAATAGGGAGGCGGCTGATTCCGAGTAGTTGCCGGTCTTGGGTTCGGAAAGGAAGAAGAAAGAATCGGATTTGCGGATCAAATATGTCGGAGGGATGGTTCCACTCGTTATCGAGCCGCCCGTGAATCGGCTGACACCGATCGTTTGGTCACAAAGGAGGGAACGAAAATTGCCTGTTTGCAAGTCGGCCGAGTAGATTCCTCGATGGGATATTACAATAGGACAGATCGATCGAGTATGGAAATTTCCTTAAAATTTCGAATATCGACAAATATAGCGGATTATGTTATTGTTATTGTAAATTTAAATAAATAATCCATTCGTTTCGAAGCGGAAAATTTATAGAAATTTCGCAATCTTCCAATCCAACTTCCGGATGAAAACATCGACTCGGCATCCTTTTCACGGATTGGACACATCTCGTCGGAGCCGGTAACTGCGGTTCATTCGTCTTCCCACAGGCCGATGAACGCTTTCACGTGGCCAGTTTATTTCGGCGACAATTTATCCCCATCTGGACGAGGAAATCCTAAAAAATAGCGGCACTCCTCCCTCCTTCTTACTCCCCATTGAATTCGGTATTGGGAAGAAGAAGAAGAAGGAGGAGGAGGAGGCGCGGGGATTGTGCGTTCCACGTTACCATTGGCTACGGTGAACGAGGTTTGCAACGTTGGAATTGAAACGATAAATTGCCAACACCGTGTGCGCGCGATCTCCGCAGATACCGTAATCGCCCCTCGAAAACGCTCCACTCCCCGTTACTTCCGATCCTAGTTATCGCGTCCCGTGTTAGCGATTTGCTTCAATTATAGCTCGCTATTTTTTTCGTACCGTTCTACCTGGACGGAACCGTTTAAATTGACGCTAATATCGAAATTTCTCGACTGGCCGCGAAGTGTATCGTGTTTGCTACGTGTTAACGCTATCGAATTTGGTGACGAATTCGAAGCTTCTTAATCTTTTATGAAAAAAAGAAAACTTACGCGAGATAAATTTTACGAGTTCACGAGTTAATTTTCTTTCCATTCGACGTGACATTCAATTTAAAAATCGTAGCAGGATGGGCGTTGCAAATTTTCGGTTCGAAATTTATCATTTTTCGGGGGTTCTCTGGGTCGTTGAAGTCGAAAATCACGGTCATTTTTCACGGCTATAAACGGTTTTCGGGGTACAGCGTTCGAAAAAAATAGTTCGAAAATTTTCGTAATAAATGTATCATCATATTCTCGACCGAAACGTATGACGAACTATGATCATACAGATGGTAAATCGTTCACGTTGTAATGTTACAGATATTAGAGATATCTGCTAATTTCGTCGTTAATATATTAAAATAAAATATGATTTTCCAATTCCAACGCTCTAAAAGAAAAAAAAAAAACGACAGACAATTCGCCCAATATTTTCGATAGATAAGATATAACGCTTACGAATAATCATACGATATAATTTACTTATCAACGCATATATACGAACGCGGGAGGGAAAAATTCGGTTCCAAAAATTTGAAAATGCGGCCAGAAATCCCTTTGGGAAATGCATATGCATACGCGATTATTTTCGCGCGCGCGGAGAAAGTACGTTTAATAAACGGTAAACGGAATAATGAATTCGCTTCAACACAAGTGTGAATAAACAAGCAGCAGAAGCAGAAAGAGTTTTAATAATCCGTTTGCGCATCGAATCGCTCTCTCGACGCGCCAAACTTCCGGGACTATTCGTTTGTTGTTATTATAATTATTATTATTATTATTGTTATTATCATAATCATTATTCCAACGGAGAGGAGAAGAAGAAGAATGCAGTCGGTTCATTGTGGATCGCGTTATCCCTGTTTAGAACGGGGATCGTAATTTTGGCCAGCCTTTGAACGGATTTACCGCGGTCTCTCACCGGGGTTGGCCGTGGGAACGTTACATCTCTGTCATTAAAATTAGAATGGTCGACGCTCAGAGGAAATTACAGACCGCCGGAACTCGCGGTGGATACCGAGGCGAAAGTCTAACAACTATACCGGATACGAAATGCACCGTGGTGCGCGGATTCGTAGGAAAGAATGAGTTTCCTTCGACCAGCTTTTCATCCCTTCGTTTCTCTTCGATTTCGGAGGAGGGGTCGGTCTCTGTTTTTCGTTGGAAAAAGCACGGTTGATACGGGTTTATTTGCGAGTTTATCGCAAGAGATCGACAGAGAGCGATATGGGCGATAAAATATTAACGTTTTAAGAATAAAATTACTTCGCAATGAATAATTTATTATTCAACGCGTCGATTAACGTCGAATTATCAAGGTTAATGCCTGAACAGGCGAGATTACGGGAAGAGCGGTTAACCGTTTTTTAAAAAGGGAAAGAAAGGTTATTCCAGGATTTTAAATAAAGTTAAAGTACTTGAAGTAATTTTATTCGAAATTTTAATTAATTAATTTCTTATCCCGTTAATATTCAACTTTGCTCCTCGATGCTTTTCGATGCTTTTCTCGTGCACGTTGTGTATATATATATATATACGGAACGAATAAATCGTGTTTTTTCGCTTCTCGATGTCACTCGATGCTTTCAGCGTTAATTGGTTGCAGGAAAAAAAATTGTGTTAACTAATCATCAATTCTACGTGTTTTGGAATTTTTCCCTTTTTTCGACATTTGAAAATTTGACAAACGCAATGCAACAGGACTCTTCCACCCTTCGTGGATGGCTCTTAGAGAAATCCAGGATTTATGGATACCAACGATTAATTATATTTAAGGTGTCGGGAAAAAAAATTTTTGAAAAATACATCGTTGCAGGGAAACTGTTTACTACCGTTAACGCTTTCCTCAAAGATAAATTTTGCTATAAATCCGCGTCGTATAAATCCTGCTGGCCATTTGCACGATCGATATATTTTATTATAGCACAGCTTAACCGCTGCAAATTATTCGAATGGAACGAGTGAAATAACGAGTGTTCGTGATAATTGTACGATTTGCAGGCTTATAAATTCGATCGGTCAGTTAAATTCGGATCGTCTTCCAATTGAAATTAAATATTT
Organism: Apis dorsata; assembly: GCF_000469605.1. Lineage (NCBI taxonomy): Eukaryota > Metazoa > Arthropoda > Insecta > Hymenoptera > Apidae > Apis > Apis dorsata. Next base: position 83,681 of record NW_006263366.1, read on the forward strand.
CTTCGAATTCGATATTTTCGAAAGCTCTCGTCCGTTCCCCTCGGTCAAATAAATTAATAATAAATTTTCCACGATCAAAAGTGGAGAGCATCTCGAAAGTATCTATCCTTAATCCGAAATTCAAGAAACACGGAGGGAATAGGGGGATAATAGGAATAATGTCGCCGACTATAGGGTGTGACCTAATAAATCCACGTTGAAATTCATCGACACGTAACCAGCATAGAATTCAATTATTCCGAGCAAAGAGGAAGAGGAGAAACCGGTTATTAATTCATGGGAGCTTTTTTTTTTTCGTGGATTATGTAAATCGAGTTTTATCGCTTATCGTTTGGATATCTGGCATCTTTAAAACTCGTTGAATGATGCAAAGGTTTTAAAGAACTTCGAATTTATTGAAACAGGCACGATGATCGTCGATGGGGATCGAATTATGTATCAAATAATCCCGTTACGCTTCGTTTAAATTTATCCTCGATAACATCTGTCCAGGCCACAGGAACAGAGAGAAGAAGAAAAACAAGGAGCGTAAATGAATAAATGGAACGCCGTGCCGTTGGCAAATCTATCTACGACTCGATAAATTTTTTGGAAAAAAAGAAAAGAAAAATTAAAATCTTAACAAACTTCAACAATAATAAAAGCAACAACGATAAAAGCAAGAGAGATCGTTGAAAAGAAATGGAAGGAAAAATTTTTTCCTTCCGTTGCAATTGGGAACATGGATGCAAATTCCAGAAATTACAGAAATTATAATCATACTTATAGAAACGGATTATTTTTTTTTTTTTTTCAGTCCCACGGTGATCCATTATTCATGGACTCGCGATTTTACCAACAAAGAGGGCACGATCGAGAATTAAAGAGGAGGAGGAGGAAAAATCGAGGATTTTTCTCTGGGCCCCCGTTCCCTTCCCGTACCATCCACGATATCGTTTCTCCACCAATTTGGATCTCGTATTCTTCTTCGAGTCTAAGGATAAAGAGGGAGTGGCGAATCGTGGCCATTCATTTCGAGAACTGCACTCGAAGGAATCGCGTTTTTAATCGCGGCCCATTACGAGCGAAAAATCTCGACGATTTGTCTCGGTAATAAAGTTATTTATTTTCAAGTATTAGAGGCAGGATCTCAGAAATGGAGAAAGTACTCGTCCGTTGAGAAGGATGGATTTAGCTATACTTTGGATAGGAAATGGTTATGAAACGAGAGATGGTTGGCGAACGATGATGGTTGGTGGTTGGATAAAAGAGGAACAACGACGATGGCGACGCTCTGTCCCCGTAAAAAGGTAACAGACGCATCTGCGGTGAATAGGCACTTCGTCCTGAGGAGGAACAATCGTCTCCGACCTGTTTGTGAAAACGGAAAAGTGTCGCTATACGTCATGCACGAGCGGTCGATGCACGGGGAATAAACGTTTCTGGAGCAAAACGACGAGAGAAAAATACAAAAGGGTCGAGGAGGCAGGAGATATTCAGGCGCCGCTGTATTTTTTTCTTTCTTCCTTTTTTTTTTTCCTTTTTTTTTTTTTTTTTTTTCTTTCGTTGTGAACAGCCGCGAAATATTCCAAACTCGTAATCGAAAATAGACGAATAGATAGAAATTGATCTATCCTTTCCTCGCGACTTTCTTCTAATTCCGAATTTTCCAGGATTCTTAATTATTTTTAATTTCGAACTTAGTGTATTCTGACGTATTGCGATGATCACATTTTTATCGACGAAAAATGAAGTAGATATTAGATAAATAAATAAATAATGCGATCCTCTTCGTTAAGAGAAGTTAATCGTCCCTTTTCCATTATTGAGTCGAGCGGATATATTTTCGTCCCCGCATTCTCGTTCTCGATTTCTTTTCTTTTTGTTTTTTTTCTTCGAATCTTATCCACGTTTGTTGCAGTTTATCATCGTGTTCCAATGGTTAAAAAACGAACGCGCACTCGTTAGCAGAGAATGAGCTCGTGCGCAGCGTGTGTATTGATGTAAACGAGAAAAAGGGATTAAAAACGGGGGAATAATCCACGGCAAAGTGGTCTCATTTATGTATGCATGGTTTAACCCCAGCAGCATTTCCACTTGGCATAGTCCTCTTTTTCTCTATTTTTTTTTTTTTTTTTTTTTTTTTTTTCTCCCCTCTTTACTCGCCACGCTAACGCTAAAATCGGTGAAGTTTTTTAATCACCGCCACCCCACACAGGCCACCACGATATCTGACGTGCCACGCGTCGAGAATCGTAATTGCATTTCAAAACGGTGCGCCGCCATCGACCTGTTAACGCGGACGGGAAAGTTTTTGGCTGACTTTGGATACCGCCTTATTGGGGGTGGCTGTAACGTCTCCCCCAATGGGGATGGAAAATATCTAGCAAAGGATGAGGAGAGAATCGATCGAAGAGAATTAAATTCCATCGTGAAATTCAGTGGAATGCTAATGAAACTTGGACCCCAGATGTCCGGATCCAACCTGTTTCAACCAAAGAATAATAATAGTTGGTTCGAAATACGTACAGATCTAACTCACGTTTTCTCTTCTCCTTCCTCCTCGGCCATTTCCATCTTCTCTTGCTCTTCGTTTACACGTAATTATCGTTAACACGGCAAATATCGTTAACAAGGAAACCGGTTTTCTACCGTGGAAAATGGATCGGAGAAGACAGAGCTGCAGAGCTTCAGAATCGAGTCTCCTGTTCGTGTTAGCAGTTCACGTGCCCTTGAGATCAGGCATGTCGAGCCATCGGGACCAACTTTTGTACGTTCAATAATTAAACGTAAACCGATTATCGTTCGTTAACGGATTCAACCGGACGAGTTCACGCGTTGAAAAGTTCTCTTTCTCCAAGGGAATTAAACGATCCTCCGACATCGTTCGATGAATTTTCATCCGACCGAAGAGGCTTTAATTTCATTATCCGCCTTTTTAATTTCTAATTTTAATCGACTTCCTCCTCCCCTCCACCTCACCAACCCCCTCTTTCCTATTCCCCTATTCCGGTTATATATCGCGATGATTTCTTCTCGCCTCGAAGAATATTTCCACGCTTTCTATCCTATACGCGTGCCATTTCTTTCTTTTTTCCTTTTTTTTTTTGCGCGCACGCGTCATCGAAATATTGCCTCTTGCGGAGAAAGAGTGCACCAGTTGGTTTATCAATTCAAGAAAAAAAAGATATCTTGCTTTATAGCCTCTTGATGGTGAATCTGGCGCTGATACTCCATTCGACCGGCTCGAGATCCCCGAATTCGAAGCTGGCGGAGACCCTCCATCGCCCCATCCGATCCCTCACGTTTCCGGAAGAGAGTACCTTAGGCGTGAGTGTCAAGGAAGTGAGATAAAAACGAGGAGGGGGGGAATTAAAATTCGATTTCGAGCGAACGAAATGAAAGTTAGAGGTGATGGTTAAACGGTTGTGTTTCTCTTATTCAAGATATTCGTCGCGTTGGCCATACCGCTCGAGGATCCCTACAAATCCATCTCCATAGCCGATTTCTTCGAGGCGACGTACGATCTGCCCACTAACGTAACCGACGAATACCTCTGGCTCAACGATGGAAAACGAAGGAAGAGGAGAAGCTTGGACAGGGTCACCCTTTATCGAGTTATAGAGAACAAGTTTGACAAGTGAGTGAGGGAAATGAATTCCTTTCATAGTGTATAATAATAATAATAATAAGTAAGATTCTAAATTTGAAAAATAGAAATCTCTCGGGGAAATATATCGAATTTTATATTATTTCATCTTCTAATCACTTATCCGGATATTGATTAGGATATTAAAATTGTTCGAGCTCGAATATCGTCTCTCGTCCACACATTTGCTTCCTTTTTTTTTCTTTCCTTTCTCCTTTTTCTTCATTTTTTTTTAAATTTGACGAGGGAATTCGAACGTTATCTGGAAAAAAAAAAGAGAAAAAGAAAAAGAAAAAAGTTGGGGAAACGCGGCTATGGATGGACGAAATTCGAGCTTCTTTATTCTACGCTGTGATAGAATAACGCGAGGAACGTGGAAAATGTAGAGGAACGTAGAAGAAAATATATAGGTTCACGGTTCTGGTGACCCAGAAGTCGTAGTAGGTCAGCCACGGGACGGTCTTATTTTATTTTTCACTTTGCTCCCCTGACTTTGTGCACAGCTACGGGTATCAGGGTCACGAATGCCTGCTGAGGGCCATTTGCGAAACTTCGGAGCACTCCCTCCTCAGACATAACGGACTCATTGGTGACATTCTGCACGTGATCTTCACGTAAGTTTCTTCGTTAACTTTTACATAACACCGTCCAACTCCGTCTCTCCCAAACACTGATAATCGGCCCCGTTTCCGGCCACTCCCATCCCTTCCTAATCTGCCCTTTTAACCCCCACCCATTCCTTCAACCTCTCTCTCCGTTAATTCCGGATAAGCTAATTTTCTTTCCCTTCGCAATTTCATATCTCGCTCTATGATAAACTTTGTTACTATACATTAAACCATTAACCGTTAATTAACACAATTAACTGTTAATAGACAAACGAGATATGTATATATTATTTACAGTTACCCTTTCAAATTGGATAAAATCGAACGAGTATAATCTATCAATAATAATAATAATAATCGTCAGTTTCTTTGGGAAAAAATTGAACCGCCAACAAACATTGACCTCTTGGAAAATCTGTCAATTTTTCAAGAGTTTTTATCCAAGGAATCTAATTGAATATTTCAAAGAAAAAAAAAAAAAAGAAAAGCCACTCTTTCTTGCGTTACAAGAATACAATTACTCGATGGAAGGAGGAGGAAGTTACCTCTCATCTCTCGAAGTAAGAGAGGCCGGATCATTTCCAACCCTTTAAAATCCGGCGGAGGAAGATCGAAAGAGGCGGGCTTGTCCATGGGCTGGGCTTTAAGAGAGAGAGAGAGAGAGAGGTAGCGAGGGGCCATTGTTCGCGCGGAGCATAATGCGCTAAAGGATTCAGCTGGAAATTTATTCGGCGCGACCTCCTTTCGCGCGGCGAAGAGAGGGAAAAAAGAAAGGAAAAGAAAAGAAAGAAAAAAA
>NW_006263366.1:89409-92136 GCF_000469605.1 Apis dorsata
AGGGACGTATGAATAAAAAAGAGGGCCCGCAGGCGGCCGTGACGCCGCGCCGCATTGTCGTAGTCCTCGTCGTCGGCCGGCGACATCACCGAACGTCGTGAAAATTCCACGAGGCCGGTCTACTGATCCATGGGAAAATGATGTGCTCGTTTATTACTTTACGACGACGCTCTACTCTTCAACTGTGACTGAATAATCGGAATACAGGATCGAGAGATGTGTTGAGTGAGACAAAAGTTATGTTTTTTCAATTTTTTTGAAGAAAAAATTATCGACACTCGTCGTCAGATCTAGGCACGTCTCGAAGTTAAACGAAGCGTGGAGATGTCATGTCGGATGATTTCTTTGATAAGAAAAAGAGACTATATATATATATATATATGTATAGATGATTAAACGGAAGCGACGAAGAGTTGTTTGTCTTGAGAGAGGACAAGGAGGAATAAAAATTGCAAACGAAGTTCGTTTTTGTCCGAATCTCCACGCTCGAGGAGGAATTGGAGAATATTTCTCTGAAATATGGGGACATTTTGGATTAATTCTTTAACGAAGCCAACCGTGATGATTAAACAGGGGAAATAGAAATGGATTCGGACCAAGAATTGTTTATCTCGCGAGAAAGAGAGAGAGAGAGAGAGAGAGAGCAAAGTACAAGAGGGTTGAATAAAAATTGCAAATGAGCTTCGTTTCTTCTTCGTCGAAGTTGTTATCGCGTTATAGTGGAAGCGTTGTCCTTCTTGAGAGTCATTTCGCACCGGGTCTCGCGGGTAATTTGAAGGAATGAAAGCGGGTAAGGAGACGCGAAAGAATCATGGAGGCTTTGCCTTGCGCTTCTAACTGCGAACGAGGCTTTATCAAACTCGCGATAAACCTTGGTCGCTCTTTAATAAAGATATCGTTGCACAAATCGTGTAAAATTGTTCCGCAATACGTATCGCGATTCGATCGAGATACAACGAGAAAATTGCGGGGAAACGTATCGATAACTTCCCCATTACTCGGGGAGCGACTTTCGAAGTTTCAACATTCGTAAGGACAATGAACTTAAGAAAGGAGAACTTTTTCGATTCTTCTTCGCCCTCTTATTTTTCCAAAGAAAAAGTGACCGCGCTTTCAGATTGCATCGGGAAAGAGTGAGATCCGATTTTTCGTTCCGTGTACTTTAAAAATAAATCCAAGGGACGGGGAGAATTTATTCGAAGCGAGAAACCACGAGCGAGCGAGATCTCGGGTCTCGCTCTGATAACGAAATTATATTGTTTTTCACCTCGTATCTCTGCCGCTGGAAGGTTGCAATAAAGCAGAATAAGTGAGAAACCGGCGAAACCCGTGTTTCCTCCATTCTCCAGTCCCCGAGATTCGAAATAAGAAGGGACAAGAGGCGAAATAAAAGCGCGATGAAACCGTTCTTACTCGTTTTTTACGAGCACGCGACATATGTCCCGTTTCCCTCCCACGGTAATCGTCACTTTTCGGTGATTCGTAGGGACGACGGTGGTCTTTCTGGTGGTCAGGTGTATAAATAAATTCGAGAGGGAAATCCCATATTCCAATTCTTTCACTCACGTTTCAAGACACCTCGCTTTTGGAAAAAGACTTTCCACTCGTCCTTCGTTACTTTCGAGATCCGATTTTCCGAAAAATCTTTCAATCTTTTCTACGGCAAAGTATCGAGGATTCTTTGAAGGAACCAAGCACGGAAGAACGGGAAATAGACTCGACCAACGACTTCAACTCCTTTTGACGAGTGTTTCCGTGCAGTCATAACTCCATCTTGTATAGATCTTTATTTTATTTTCTTTTATTTTTTTCCCCTTCCGTCTCTCGCCAACGATACAACAGATGTCGCTACTGACACTCGTCTTTCGAATATCTTTTCGACGTTATTTCTCGCTGCTTCCACGATACAAATACAAATTTCTCGCAGGGCAATGCGAGAATCATCGTTGAACGTTAAATCGATCCAATGAAAGAATCATACAATTCTGGAACTCGTTACCGAGTCGTATCGCGGTATTCATGGGAGAAAAAAATAAGGGTAGAAGAGAGAGAGAGAAAAGAAAGAGCTCCTTATTATCGTCCAGATGGTACGTACGTACAGTGGGCGTTGTTGTTTTCAGACCGACAAGCTCGCGACACGAACTACTGCCGCAGGACATTCTTCAGGCTGAAGTGGTCGGACGTAATGGAAGCTGCTCCGAGTACCGACCGCAATGCCCCGTGGGACTCTTCGACTTGATTGGAGTCCTCGGTTGAGCCCAGAAAAACCACCAAGGTGTACCGCCGCTTGCACTCCGATCGGGTAAACAATTCGATTTCACGCTTCCACTTTCACGAGATACCTCCCTGTTCCAGTTTCCAACGATGCTTGGAATATCGTAATGGATTGATCGTTTCCACGATCCAACGATTTATCATAAACTACAAGAAAAGTTTAAATAGGGACGACCAACTTTTTTTTAACTCGACGAATCGCGTTTAAAATTGAAACTAAATAATGTAAGTAAATGTAAAAAAAAGTCGAGATATCAGTTCGAACGATTTGTTGCAAAGAAGAAAAGAAAATTTGAAATGGAATTCGATGTCATTAAATATCGTTGATTCTAATTCTTCTCGATAAGATCTATGAATTTACGTCTAAAAAATGAATAATAGTAAAAAATATTGTTACACTGTTTCTATAAGAAATTGTTAAAAATTGTATTGATTTAACAATTTTTTTTTTTT
>NW_006263366.1:92327-95680 GCF_000469605.1 Apis dorsata
GAGTTGATTCCGAGTCCATCAAACAACCCCTTTCGCAATTCGCGCGGTTGTAAATTCCTGAGATTTCCTTCCCTGAGATTTCGTCCCGTTACGCGCAACATCACGTTTAATTACAACCCTTCCAAAACAACGAAAGCGCGCGAAAGAAACAATAGCTACCCTACAGGCGTGACAATACGGGGCTCTAAAAGTCTCTCGAATAACCCTATCACGGATGTATACAGCCTCGCATACAGATTTATCGTCCTCTCAAGGAATAAAATTGCGAGTTTCGTCGAATAATTATCTTCGCGTAACACCTTTCTTCGTACCTTTCTGCGCACCGATTGTCGATCGACTCTTCGTTATTCTTTCGAGACGATCCTCGAGCTCTCCCGCTTCTCAATCAACCCCCTCTTTCACTAACGAGAATTTTACATCACGAAATCCTAATATCCTAAGTTAATATCCTAAGCTAAGTTTACCAGCATTGTGAAAAAGGGGGAAGAGAAAGAAAGGGGGAGAAAAAAGTTCGACTCCTGATACGTAATAGGCAAGCAGGGTTTATGCGGCAAGTTCGTAAAACCGGTTGAATTTTACAGTATGGTATGGGTGTGAGGTCCACGGGAATTTCGACACTGGGCGGAAGTAAAGCCGGATACTTTACAACGCCAACTTCCAACGAAACTTTCGCCAAGTTTCATTATGAATTTAAGGGAGAGAGAGAAATAAAGAGAATGATAGAGTGAAAATGTATGGTTAACCATACATTTTCACGTATGCTCCGCGTTTCGGTTGACAATTAAACAGACGAATTGTAAACTTTTAGAAAACATTTTGATTGGCTGTATCGTAAAATTATTAATATCGGATCAACGTCAAATTTTGCCGGACGACGGATTTATATTTACCCCCTCCTGTTTATCGCGCGTTTGCAATTATCGCGGATTAATGTAGGGGGAGGAGAGGACTTGCGAATTTGGCCATGCTCGTCCGTGTAACTCGATCCGACAAAATCGGGATCAGAGGTCCCCGTAATCTGGGAAATCGGAATTTCCATTGGACGAGAATTGGACGTGTCAATGGGACCTATTGTCGAGTTATTACGCTCGAAACCTCGCGCGCGTGTTTGCTCTCCGATTAGAAAGTTAACATTAACCATTTCGCCGGTGTTATTGAACCATAGAAACCGTTCTTCCAAATCGAGTGCTTAAATAAATCGTCCATCATCCGTCTACGCGTGGAATAAATAATAAGATATCAACGAAGCAGATTTAGATTTGAGCATTGAATTGGTCTCACGGTAGTCGACGCGTGGAAAATTCACGGAGCGAGGTTTAATCAGGTGGTTGGCGACCGCGAGAGATCGGTTAATGAATTTCGAAATTGGTCTGTTAATCGATTTCCTTTACACCCCGTTCCCCGTGGCGTGCGATATACACGGCCCTCGATCACCCTCGAACAGGATTCCTGGCAAGGCGACATTGCCAGAATTTACGACAGGCTGAAAACTTTCGCGAAAATCTTTGCCACAGTCTATCGAAGATCTCGAAAGAGCCGCACAATTCCCGGCCAAAGGTCTTAGGAAATTCAAACGTTTACAACCAACTGTGGGGGAACTGTTAAGACGTTCACCCAACTTTCCAGCTTTTCCGGACCACGGCCCCAACTTTACTCGATTAAAACTCGCCAAACCGAGTCCTCGTGAGCTTACCCGTGTTTCAAGCGTTTTATACATATGTATATAATATCATATTCTTCCTTTTTTCAACGAATTACAATTTAATTTCCAAATCCTTAACTAACCTCGATGCTTCGAATCTTCGTCCACTCACCAAAGTTGCGAATGTTGAATAAAATTTATCGATCGATCGGATCATCTATGTAACGAGACGAATAAATAGGTCCACGAAATTATGAGTTCACGTGTCTGCACGGTTTTCTCAAGAGACGAAAAGGAAAAAGGGAGAAAGTGACGAACGACAAGTGGTGGATAAGTCGATGCGTTAAGCGTTGACACCAATATATTAGGATATGCGCCCTCTCGCGTATGAAGCAAAGGGTCGAAGGGATTCCGCGATTATTCGTGGGGCGTAAATCACGTACGAGGGCAGAGAAACGAGAGTAACTCCATGTTCATAATCTGTTCATCTCTTATCGATTATACGTAACATATAACGTAACCTAATAAACTATCTAAAAAAGAAAAAAAGAAAAATCGATAGCCAGAGTTGGAGATTAATTAGAAATTCTATGGCGGAGTTTGTGGTTGGTTTTAGAACTGTTGTCACGACAAGAATTTCACCAGCAAGCGGCAAGTAGAATGTCGAAACAAAGCGTACAAATGATTCTGTCGATAAGAGGACAAACACGTGAGAGACCTGCACCACTTCTCTAATTAATCGGAGTTGATTCGAGAGTGTTCCCTTCCTTCGACAATTCGTCTTATAAGACGCGAAGATTGATTAACGTTAACACTCCTCCTCGATTTTCACGAACGAAACGTCTATGATGATTCGGCTGTCCAACTCTTTGCAACATTTAAGTTGGCGAAAAAGCTGCGCCAGATTCGACGGCAGGTAAATGTAGACCAGTGTAACTTTTGTTGCGAAATCCCCGCTCAAAGGAGCAAGTTGCAAATGAATTTTCAGTTAAATACTTGGGAGCAAGTTTTTGCAGCAAAGTGTCGTTAGCGACGGGGGCCGCTTCTTTGATGTATCCCGTAAACCTGAGCGCGGCAAAGGAGGAAGAGCTCGAGGAGTGTCTTGAGAACTTCTCTGAAGAGAACCTTTTTATTTCGATCGACCTTTGACTCGCGAATCTTTCCGCTAACGGAGCCAACATGGATCTCCTTTTTCAAGGATCCGTACACGTTACCTCTTCGTATCTTATTCCCGTGAATCTCGAATCCCCTCCCTCCCTCCCTCCGTTATTACTCCTCTCCATCTCGAGCATCTTGCGTGAGCTTCGAGCCTTCCTCTCTTCCTTCTTCGTCTTCTTCCTCTTCTTTTTAAATATTTCTGGTTTGAAATATTAAAAAATAAAAGTACGAGGGGGAAAATGGCAGCGAATCTCGGGAAAGAATGCGGGGAAGCATCCGGGAGGAACGCAAATTCTTGTCCCGCAACAAACACTTATTAGAGGGGGAGGAATGTGCTTTCTTCATTCATGGGCGGAGGGGGGAGGGCTTCCTTCTCTTTAAAGAACTCCTCGACTCGTACATTTTAATAAGAAGACGTGGTGGAGGAGGAAAGGACAAGATAAGAAATCACGCGGAACGATAAATCTAAAAGTTCGCCGGCCCGTAGTTTTCCGCAGACCTTTCCCCCTCTCCTTCTCCCGAGAAAAAAAAAAAAGAAAAGAAAAGAAAGAAA
>NW_006263366.1:96016-104483 GCF_000469605.1 Apis dorsata
GATCGATCCTCCATCTCGCCCATCATCAACTTCCCTCCCAGGTTTTCGAATATCCGGAAAACAAATTTCCACTCTCCGTTAAAAATAGTTGTCAATGTCGGGATCGATTCTCTTCTCGTTGTCGATTTACGAGAAGTCGATTGAACCGGACAACCTCTTCTCCACACTCCGTCGACGATTCGCCCATTTGATTTTTGCCCATCGATCGCCGATGGAAGTTCGTTAACCGGTGATTACAATATTTATACGGGCGAATTGAATCCCCTCCTCCTCCTCCTCCTCCTCCTCCTCCCTCTTTCTCTCTCTCTCTCTCTCTCTCTCCAGCATTAATTACTTTCCGCGAATTTCACCGAATAATCCGACCCAGTAATAACTTCCATTGATTCGCCACTCGAAGAGAACGTCGAATCGCGATGAAATTTGCATATCGACTCCGAGAAATTCGTATGCGCCTTCCTCCGAGTCGACGATCTCGCGAGTTAAGGATTCTTAACTCGGATTATAACTTGGGGGATATCCATCGATTCGATAGGAGAACGAATCAGCGATTATTTCGGGTCGAATTGAAAGAGTGGTTTGAAATTTGAATTGGTAGATGAAAAAAAAGGGAGGGAGGATCAATGACGAAAAAAAAAGGAAACGGCAAAAAGTTAATTTCGAAATCTAATCAACGCGAACAAAGCTGGAAATATCGAAAAGGGGAAAGGTACGAGTTACAAGTTCAAAGAGTCATAGGAGACGTGACCTAAGCTTGCAACAGCGTTGTATTCCGTAACGACGAGGCAATCTGATAGGATTCGAGTTCGGGAATATAAAGCCCACCGTGGCCACGATTAAACCCTCTTAGTACGTTGATTACCAAAGAGGACAGTAGCGGTTGGTTGACCGAAACGAAAATCGATGCCGGTCACTCTTTCGACTCTCTCTCTTGAGGAACTCTCGTTTTTTCTTTCTTTTCCATCCAAATCCATCGAGTCGACTAAACCATCGTTCGTCTTAAAACTTGACAACGTAACGAACGTTGTTATCGGGATATTTTAACAGTCTTTAGAAAGAAGCTCGCTCGAAAGAAAATCTTTGACAAAGATCTTTCGCAAGTTACAAAGAGAATTCAAGAAATAGAGAGAGAGAGAGAAAGATAAAATGAAACGAGCAAAGGTAAATAGTAAAGCTTAAAGAAAAAAAGGTGGAGAGAGGGACAAGAGTTAGGCGATCGTGACAGAACTGAAGATGGGTGCGAAAAAGAAAGAATCGAAGGGATGGGCGAGAAGCGAATGGTAATAGCACGATCGAGGGAGAAGGAGCGAGGTAATGGAAGAAGAAAAGGGGGCAAAGAGGGGAAGGAATCCAGGGAAACGATATTTCAATCTTCATCCTCTGTGGTTACTTTTTTCCCTCGATCCACGGGATAATCGGTATATCGCGACGATAAACGGGGGCGATAGATTTCGTTTTGGAAAGAAGGAGGGAGAGACAAAGACCTTCGCGAGTCGATTGTAGCCAGTCCAAAAGAGAAATTGCATTTCGCGTATATCCAAGCTTGCTCGTCATTCCGTTTGAACAAACCGCTGTCAACGACCAATCCTTCCACTCTCGGTCTTTTTGCCGACCACCGGCCAAAAGCCGTCCTGCGAAACCGCGAAACTTTCATTTCATTTCGTGGTGCCGCCCTGCCGCGGACACTTTGATTACGATCTCGCAAATAACTCTTCGACCGACGAAAAATCGGCTGCATCGTCCAACCCCCTCCGAGCTTCTCCCCCACTCATCGGATCGGAGATTTAACGAGCAAGACTCGATTCTGGTCGACTCGGGGTCCCTTAGGTTTCGACCGTTTCTCTTAAAAAAAGGTAGAAAGCTTTCTGCACGATTTAGAGATATTTGGAGCGTAACGAACGTGGTGTTTCTTACGAACGGTTTCGATCGAGATTACGGAAAAGGGGAAAAATCTAAAGTATTTATAACGTTTTTCGAGCAAGTTAATTTTTGGAAAAAATGAGTTTTCTTTGATACCTTATCAAATACGGAAACGAAGAATATCGATTGGATGAAATAATTCGATTGGTGAGAAGTTTCGAATACAAATCTTCCTTTCGAGATCCTTTCGGTTCTAGCATAGAAACCCGTCGAAAAAACTAATTGCATTCCGATGTAGCTCGTTTACCATCAGAGCCAACTAACGCGCCATCATCGTGGCCAGCGCGAACCTTTTGTCATCCGCCAACTTCCTAGATTGTAATTTTGCCCGTAGATTAACTTTCCACGTGGATCCACTTCCTTTTTCCGTGAAACTTTCCTCCCAATCATTAGCACGGAACTCCCACGGAACGAGACGGACATTACACTTTACCGAATACCTTTGTTCCTCGTCTCTCTCTCTCTCTCTCTCTCTCTCTCTCCCCACTTCGAAATTAAAATTGGAATCGTCCAACGTTATCCTTTCTCTTTTATCTCTCCCCCTTTCATCGTCATCCTCCCTTCCTTACGTAATATCGCTCTTATCGATGTTTAAACCCCGGGGTCGGGCAACCGGGTTTCGCCCCGCGTTTATATAAAACGATAAAACCCGGCGGCTTCGAAACTCGCCGCTTCCCTCGACGGAAATTAATCGAGTCGAAAACTTTACCGATACATCCCCGGTGACGACGAAGGCTCGAGAGAAGATAGATCAACGTCGAAACGTGCACCGATCGAGTATCCGCGCAGGGAAGAAACACTGGAGGGTGGGAAAGAAGCAGCACCTTTAACTCGATTAACCACCATGGAACCACCGGGCATCCAGCAATGAGAATAATTATCGCGAGCAATCGATCACCGTTTGAAAGGGCATTGGATTAAAGCGCTATTAACGGCTGCGATCGATCGGATCCGATTGTTTTCGATTCCCTCTCCCTATATTCCCTCTCGCAAGCAAGATTATTTCGAGGATCCATCCGTCCTCCGTGGAGGAACGTTGTTGAACAGGGGGCCGAGCAATAACGTCATCCTGTCGACGATTTCCGATTTACGCGGCCGGCTACAAAACTAATTTCATCGTGGATTTATAATGGCTCGCTCCTCTGTCAGCGCGCCGCCAATCGGACAGGTTCGAGAAGTGGCGCCAGTTCGAAGAAATCTTAACCTTAATCTTTTTCTCTTCCTTTTCTCCGTTAAGTTTATTTTTCGTGTAATTGTTCGTAAATTGGATGTCGACGTGCGACATCGGTTTCTCGCTTCGTTTGCTAGATTAATTCGATGAAATTCATTTCTCATCGTTTCAACCAAGATTCTCTTTTCTTTTTCAACATGGTTCGAGGAAAAGACCCGAGGATTCGAGGATTCGGTCGCCCTCGGTATTTCTCCAAGACATTATCAACATCGATCATTTCGTAACCGCGCGGTATTAACCTCGTCGATCCTTAATCCCGGATGAGTCTCCTTGGAGGTTTCGGTGCTACGATTAGAGAAATGAAATAGCCGATAAATCCATCGTTCCCGTGATCGACAAATGTCATTAATTATCTGGGATCTCTTCTTGTTTCAACTCGAGCAAGAACATTCGCATATTACATTGTCTTTGGAAGATCCTTTCTTCTTCTTCTTCTTTTTCTTCTTCGTTAAAACTTGTCTCCTTCGTATCTTTTTTTTAGATAGAAAAAGATAGAAATTGGCAAAAGAGATACGATTTCGACATCGAGAAATTGTTGGGATCGTGTCGAAATTTCCGATTCGCGGAACAACCCTTTAGCGGGGGAATAATCGTGTCAAGCAACGATTTCTCAAGCGTCTCGGGAGCACAACCAACGGATTTCGTATCTCAGGATTCACCCTCCATTCCCGACGACGGTTTCAATCCTTATATTTTCCAGAACAACTCTCCCTATCCTAGCCTCGAAAGCTTTCTTATCGGACCGGCCACCACTTCCACAACCCGTTTAACACGTTCAGTCCCAGACGCACACTTTACAAAATTAGCTTTGTCAGCCCTTAACCAGGTACGTACAGCGATGGTTGGGGCTCCAGATGGTCAAGATACAACTCGGGTCCCCCCCATTTCAACCCTCTCCAACCGGACAAGGAAAATTGGGGTCGAGACCAACCCAGTTTTCGCGTCATCGGACATCTCTTTTTTTCTCACCCACTTAACCGCCCTCAAACCATTTATTTTTCTTTTCGTTTTCCTTTTCGTTTTCCTTTCGGGGGAAGGATCGTTCCTTTCGGACAAAGGATTTCACAATTTCTCCCTCTCTCTCTTTCTCTCTCTTTTTAGAGATATCTTTACCAGAAAGATGAATACATTTCGAAATACCGCTCTACGATCGTTAATTATTCGATATTGAATCGTGATTCTTTTTTTTAAATGTGTTCGTTCAATCATTTTAAAGATTCAGATTAACTATTTGTTGAATCCATCTTTGCATCGACATTGCAGAGAGAAATTACGAAGAAAGAAACGAAATAACAAAAAGTGCGTCAAGTTGTGTTTCGAATCGATTGCAAGAGAGAAAATGATAAAACGAAATTTTAAATTCAATTTTCACGTTGCGTAACTTTCGATAAAAAAAAAAAATGATCCAAGTCGCGCGAAATGAACGATTAGACAGGGCAAATAATTGTTTCAATTGCAGCCACACTCGATGTGGCGTGTTCGTTAACGTTGAACAAACTCGTTTCGCGTGGCCATCCCGGAACATTGCACGCTCAGCGTTTCCGGGGCTGCGCGTTAAAAACATTAGCGACAATTTTAAACGCTTTCGGCCGGCCAATTTGAAGGGAATGCCGATTGGGCTGTGTGCTCGGCCAATTTTTCCTATTTTTTTCGCGCAAACATCCAATCCTCCAAAAAATCACCATTATTCCGCATCGTTGCGATTAATTAATCCTCCTCGTTCCAATCGCTTATTTATCACGAGAGGCAGAACCCTCTCTCCCTCCTTCCCCCCTCTTCTAATTCCAATCTGTTTAAAAATCGATCCCATTCCGTGGAAAGGGATTTGAAAAAACTCCCTCGAAAACTCGATTTTCCTCAAAAGATCTTTCTCGAGCTGGGTGAACAAAACCAACGTTTGAATTCGCCAACATCCTCGTTAAAAGAACACGAAGCGGCGGCTCAAAGGAGAGAAACGAAGGAGCAATCGGTCTCATCTGGTCCATGGTAGAGCCGTGCGTCTTGGCCAGCCACGAAATTGCGCGGCTTGTTATTTAAAAGAACGGATATGGGGGAGACAAAGATTCTCCTTTTGCGTACGATTTTCGCTGAAAGCGGCGCGATACGATTTTTCCGTCAGACGCAAGAACCGAGGATCGAGAAGAGAAGAAAGAAAGAAGAGAAAGGAGAGTGAGAGAAGGAAAAGGAAAGAGGATGGAAGAAAAGATTTGAAAAAAGATAATCCCTCTCCCCATCTCTCCCTCCCTCCTTCTCTCCTCTCTATACTTTCCTCTGAAAGCTTAAATTTACCACGAGCATTAACTTACCGAAATAGTGTACGCACGTACACATACACACGCATCAAGTTGGCAAATACACGGGGGCGTGATTCTTCCAGTTGAAAGTAATTTCTCTTGTGATAACAACCTCCCGGTGGGGCAACGCTCGCTCATGAGAATTACAGCTCCGCGACCGGAATAAACGCTTGTGATACACTTTTTCTTTCCTCCCCTCCTGTGATTCGAGGTATTTCCTCGAGAGGAGAGATCTCGATCGACGTGATACAGAATGTGATAGTTGGTGATACTTCTATTCGAAATCGTGCGAATAGTCAACCCATCTTAATATTCCGATGATTGTCGTTTATCCTCTTCGAGTTAATTCCCTCCTCGACGAAGAGAAATGTTGTTATCGAGATGATAAATTTTTAGAGAGAAAAGCATTTCGCGGGAAAGGAACTTCGATGGACGGATGGGGAACGTGATTGATTGCGTTTCCGACAAGACGAAGGGTAAGGGAGAGATTTTTGCACAGGGTGCGAACGACTCGAACTTCCTCTTCGGATGAAAATTTTCTTTGGACGAAGAGAATCGGTACGTTTCTTCCTTGTCGCGTGAAAACGAGAACGAAAGATCGAGGTTGTTAGGTTTTAAGGTTAGGGTAAGGTTGTCGAGGGTAATCGAAGCTCCAGATTTTTCACAGTAGCGTCTCGAAGATGTTATGGTGCACGTAAAAATGTGGAGATTTAATTGCGAAACCGTTGTGACACATCGTTGACGATGTTATTACTATATAGATGAATATGAAAATTGATTCGATCAAGTAGTTTTTGACGTGTAACGAAATACTTCTGGTGGCATTCCAATTTTAAATCAATTGACATTTTAATCGATAAATTACAGCATCAACTTTTCGAAATGAAACGGAACGTACACATGTGTACACATATATAAGCCACTGATTGAATTTAGTGTCGATACTTTTTCATCAATTTCGAAATGATTCCATTTGCAAAAAAGGATGATTTTCTTCTTTTTTTTTTTTTTTTTTTTTTTCTAGGACATTAGAGAAATGAATTTTTCCCGTATTGCTTTCATTCATTCGATAACACGTATGATATCACCCTCCTCTAAAATGGCCCATATTTATCGGGGTTGAGCAGCAAGTTAAACCCTCCGCGATACCGTCGATCGTTGGCGCGCTTCACGTTGTGCAAACTCATAATCGTCCCGATTCGCGAGTCCTCAAAGCAACCCTCGAACTTTCCCGCCATAGAAGGGAAACTTGTTTGACGCAGCCTAAGGCGGTTCCAAGTCTCACGTCAAGGATTTTGGACAGTGCTTAATGTTGCTCCACTTGCGACTGCAATAAGTCTTCGAGATACACTCGAAATCCATCCCCCTCCTTTCCAATTTCTAATTAATCACGCTCTGAATCCTTTCAGATATCGAGCAGATATCATTCTTCTTAAAAAATATACAATTTTTATATTACACGCTCCTTTTCTTTTTTAATACGCACTATGATAATCTAATCTCTCATGCGCGAACACTTATTTTTTGATACTTCTCTCTATCTATTCTACTACTATTTTCCATTATTTTTTTCATGTTTCGTTTTTTCATCGTGTGACCCCCTCTTTTCACGCTTCATATTTACGATTATTTTATATCGTCACTTATCTCTCCGTACGAGCGAATTTCAAAATATCTCTGCAATTTGTACAGATAGATGGAAAAAAACGGCAAACGTGTCTCAACTGGATTCTCGAATATATCTCGAACGAGAGTCCAACTCATCACTCTGCTAACCATCTTTCCTATTCTATTTTTCATTATTATCGATAACCATAATTTCCATTTCCTCTCTAAATTTCGCAAATATTCATAAATATCCGCGAAAGATGATTAACGATGAAATTTCCACCATCCCTAATAACAACGAGAATTCTTCGAAATTCGGTTTAGCGAATTAATGGGCCGGGATCGTCCCGTTATTAGGTTGCCGTAATTCGCGCGAGATAATTTAGTTCTTAAGTTACATTAAGCTACACCCATTTTACATCTGTTCTCCGCCTTCCGCTCAACGGAATCTCAACGGCAAACAAAAGGATCGTATCCATTTCCCGCAGATCTCCTAACTCGTGACATCCCCGTAGGGATATATTCTGTGTGCACGCTGGCACACCTTGCCAGTACTACGTGATTCCGTTGTTTCCCACCAGTCAACCGAAACTCGTCGCTTTATTTAATTAAAAGCGGGAGAAACGCTTTTAACGTCCGCGAAAATGATAAATCACGTTTATTATAATGCCGTCAGTTTTCACGATCGTAATAATATACTGCACGCTTCACGATCGAACGATAAAACGATCCTTCTTCCTTCTTCCGTACGTAACGCGTTCCTTATTTTTCCTTTTTTCATCAGAAAAGATAATAATCGGTTCAAACACGCTTTCTTCCCTGATGCGTATCCACAGATTTCTTATTCTCGCTTCTTCCGTTGAGAAAAAAAATTACTGAATCGCATTGTGCTTATAGAAAAGCATTTTTTTTCAAAATGAAATCTTGTTCGATCGATCGATGAATCATCCTCGAATTTCTCGTATCGTCGGATACGATTTCTTCTCAATATCTTTCCGATATTAATATCGAATTGATTATTGAATTATTCTCCGATTCGAAGCTACGTTACCAAGTTTCCCGTTCCACTCAAAGGATAGGATTCCATTTGACGTTTCCCCAGAAAATTTTAATCGAAACTCCCCGCTCCCCGCGAGAGTTTAACGCAACCTCGGGGAGGGGAGGGGGTGGTTAATCTTCGAAAATTTTGATCTCTTCGTTCGTTCGGCGAAGCCACCGAAAAGGATCTTGGATCTGAAATTAGATGGGCGGGGCTGAAGCTTGTGAATACCAACCACCGGCCGCCATCTGCGAACCGTTGGCCGAACAATCTTGGAAACTGCGGCTCGTGCAACGCGAACTGCAATAGTGTCGCGTTCCAATCTTTAGAATCCTGTACATTCTCCTCTCCCTTTTTCTTTTTTTTTTTTTTTTTAAT
>NW_006263366.1:104644-107693 GCF_000469605.1 Apis dorsata
CGTTTTTGTTAAATTGGCAGAAACAATTATCCCCATCGTTTTTGTCTTTACCCTTTTCTTTAAGGAGAAAAATTCCCTTTCTTAAATTTCCATCTTTCCATCTATCCACAAATCGGCATAATTTAAATTCAAAAGAATTAGAAAATGACCCGTTGCGTGGGAAAGGAAGAGTGACATCGTGCGGCGTCGTCCGTTTTCCGCAACGCGGTCAGGTTCCGCTGAAGTCGAACGTCGTAGAAGACGTACGAGAGTTGAGAAATTTGCGAATTCGCAAATATAATCAATGATGTATCTTCGTGTTACGGGGCGTGTTTCCAACTTCGCCCCAGATATCCACAAAGCCCCCGCGGCACCGAGGTTTCGCCATTACTATTTGGAGCAACGAGACACGCGCAAATTACTAGGAGAATAATTACAAGTTCGTTCCATTGAATCCGGAATGCGTTAAACAACGCGGAAACAGCCGCATTGCGATTCGATGATTAATTCAATCTCTGGCTAATGCATACTGATCCAGCCTGTGCGCGAATTGAATTGTTTTAAATGCTCCCCCTCTCCTCTCCGATGATAAACGCGCCTCCACCCGTGGCCCGACCCGAGGAGATTTTGCAAATTTACGGAAATGGTCGCCGGAGATTCTCCGGCGGGCGGGGTGGATACGAAAATGGTGGGCCGTGGGTTGGATAACTCGCAAGAGATAGGGATTGAAATTTAACTTCCTGCGAAGATGTAACATTAAGATTGGAACGGATTTAATCCTCCTTTTTTTTTTTTTCTTTTAAAGATTCAATCTTTAACGTTTTCTGCCCCGGGCGGGTAAACCCCTTCCTTCGCTTCGCATCAAAAATGTAGCGGTATCGCGCGAATTTCGCATGTACGCGCGAATAGAATTTTAGTTCGTTAACAATTACGCAATTATTAGACCACTATCCGTTGTGGTATCCGTTTCTTTTCTTTTTCTTTTTTCTTTTCTTTTTTTTTTTAGCGTCGTATATCGTATATCGTTAAAGTCAGTCTCGTTCGAGATTTTAAGCAGTAAAAGCTTTGTTTCGTTTCGGCAAAAAACGAAGCGAGCTTTGGTCGATTTCAAGGTGTTTTTAAACGATTCTTGTTCTCTTGCTTCTTCTTTAAGTAGACGTCGTGCTGTATGATATATTATAAATCGTTAAAGCCAGTCTCGTTCGAGATATTAAGCCTTGTTTTGGGAAAAAACGAAGCAAGATTTGAGATTAAGAGATTTCAAGAAGTTTTTAAACGATTCTTGTCCTCCTGCCTTCCGTTTGTTAAACACGCAGTTATCGAGACGAGTGATAATTTGTATCCATGACGATACGTAACGTTCGTACGCCTCGTTCGGCACAGCTGACGATGTATATAGTGGTCGTGTGCTATCTCACCCCGTGGGTATCGCACGGAGTATCCGGAGTGAAAAACATCACCTACGGGGTAGCGAGACACCTCAGATCTATTGGATTTCCCGAGGGCAGCGGCACAGGGGTGAAGTATAGAAATAAATCGTTTATCTTTCGATCGACTAATGCTGTTATTGATTAAACCCGGCCACTATCCCATTCGATCTTTTTTTTTTCGGAGAAACGCATAAGATATTGAATAAGTCGAAGAGAGAAGTCGCGGAATAAATGATTCTTACGTTTATGCAGATATTCTTCGCCCTTGGAGTTCCCGTTGACATTCCCGACAAATCGGTGCTATTTTCTCTGTATTTCGAAGCGAATTACGTGCTCCCAGGGGAATGGAGCTCCAATTATTACTGGGACGAGTCGAATCTCAAAAAACGAAGTCTGGATCGACGGCTGGCTTATGATATTCTTATTAGCAAATTGGAAAGGTAAAAATATCGTATCATAACAAATGAAATTAGATTGAAATTGAATTAGATTAAATTAAGAAAAAAAAAAAAAACCTACGATATTTTCGTTCACAGTTTCGGTTATTCCGGGGAAAATTGTCTGCAAAAAATGATCTGCGAAGTTGCCAACTTTCCTCTAACTAATAACGGTGTGCTCGGCGATGTCCTGCAAATTTTATTTACGTGAGTGCTAAAACATATTTTATATGAAGTGGGGTTTAAAAAAAAAATTTTTTTTAAATTTTCCACTAAATTAATTTTGGAAGGCAAGTTTCGTGATAACTTATTTCTTTTTCTTCGTCAATATATTTGATGATAGAATTAAAAATTAATTTATAACGCGATATAATTTTTATCACAGGCCATCCTCTTCGCAAGATGAAAATCTTCCGAGCGGGATCACCGAGGCTGAGTACGCGAAAGATTGCAATAACCGCTATAAAAAATGCCCTCAAAGTCCATTAGCCTTGATAAGGTATCATGATCTCAACGATAATAGCTAAAAAAGCCACGGTTATTAAACGCAATCTTCATAATTCGGTACAGTTCGTGGCCTGTCGTCCGATAATGAGTCTCGTAAAAAAAACAAGATGCTTACATCTCTAAGATAAATAATAATTTATCAACATCGAACGATACATACCATTTTTTTTTTTGTACAATAATATTGTAATATTTATTAAATCGAAAATACATGCGTCTCTTTCCTCTCATTACGTATTCGCATGATTCGTTTTTCATTTCAAGGAACATTTCTTTAATAATTTTGTTAATAAAAGTTTCAACCGAATATTCGCGAATATTACGAAGGCTGTTCATTAAAAAAAAAAAGAACAATTTATAGTAATACTTTCTTATATGTATAAAAAATGAAGTGTTTAAATTATAATTGTAACTAACAACGATGAGAGATTGAAAATGATCGAAGTAAAAATACTTAAGAACTATGGAAGAAGAATATTATCGAAACCGCTTTTTTTTTGAAAAAAAAAAAAAATATATATAAAGATATACGCGAAGCACATTGTCATGTAAAGAAAAAAATAAAATTTCGAATATTATATACAAAGATATATGTGTATGTGTGCGTACACAGCTTGTTTAAAGTAATTTCATCATGATGATATAAAATTAAACGACGTTCAACGTCTCGCAAAATTAATGATAAAAAAAAAAAAA
>NW_006263366.1:108002-110047 GCF_000469605.1 Apis dorsata
TTGTAACTTTCATAAATATAAGAATCGATATCTTAGATTTGTAGACACAGAGTAATGCCAGCGAAACGAAAATTTAGCCAATATTTAGTTTGCTTGTAATTTGATTAAATGCATTCTATTTATGGATTATTGTAATTTAGCTAAAATTTTCGTTGACAGATCGTAAATATCTGTGTCGATTGATTTAACTGAAAATAAACATAATTATCAATTTT
This sequence comes from Apis dorsata, assembly GCF_000469605.1. Lineage (NCBI taxonomy): Eukaryota > Metazoa > Arthropoda > Insecta > Hymenoptera > Apidae > Apis > Apis dorsata. The sequence continues at coordinate 108,218 of NW_006263366.1, forward strand.
TTTAAGCTTCACCGGGCTTTTTTACAATGAAATTCTTAAATAATTCTTAAATAATTTCTAATAAATATTATTTTTAATTCTCTTCGAGTTTCTTCATCAAAATCGGCAAAGTTCGCTCTTCATCCCTCGTTTTTCTATGCTGAAGATAGTGAGACACATTTTCGTATACCACAAATGTGATCACGGTCGCTGGAGTCACCCTGGTCAGGTTCGCAGACAGACCCTTGTAAAATCCATTCCCACCTTCAAACCTGCAATTAACCACCAGCAATACTGTTTTGTTAATTGCTTCCTTTTTCCTTTTCATTAATTGCGTGGAAATTTCTGAACTAAATAGCACGTTCTCATTCGCACTATGAACCGGCGTACGATTCTTGTCGTGATTTATCGATCAAAGCATTTTCCATTTTCTTTTAAATGCAATCGTACGTCATGAAAATTCTAAATCGTATATGTATAATTTCGATATCGTTACTTTTTTTCCATTTCATTTTCATTCAATTGTTTATTTCTATTCAACGATCATTAATTATCATATATTTTTATATGATAAATGTGAATTATCTTGATAAAAAAAATCACGTCCAATTAAACACGTGCGATTAAAAAAATGGATAAAGGTATTTCTTAAAATCAAGACAATTCCAATTCTACATGGTTTATTTCTTATTCAGATAATTTCACCTCGATGATATGTTGTAGGTGTACATACAACTTCATAAATTATATATGTAATACGTCCAAAAATCGTACCGCTGGTGGTTTAATAAAAGATCCGTCTAATCGCAATTACATTCCACGATGATTCACATCCATTCAACACACATCTAAACACACAAGTAAACACAATGCTCTCTTACATATTGTACGTGCGTTATTAATAACTGTGGTCCCGCCACAGTAAAGGGGAACAAAGAAGAGGCGATCAGCTGATCGTACGAGACAATCATCCGATTCGAAGAAAAATATTTAAATAATTGATAGAAAACCAGTGTACATCTCACATATGAGATTCCTAAATTGTTAATCGATAAATATTTTTCTTCCATTAAGCTCCATAAACTTTACGCACAACCATCAAGCTTTGCGCTTACTATTGCGGGAAAGAAAGAGCGTCTAAATAATCCAGTAGCTAATTTATACTGTAAAACAATTAAGTTTCCATTAATGTTTATTAAGTCACTTATAGTTTTTAAGTAATGAGTCCCATTGTGGAAACATATGTATAAATAAATTGTATCTATTGTTTGAAAATTGCAATGACATTGAATTTTATTGCTATATTCTTAATTATACCGAGTACCAGACTCTACGGCGAACTTTGCAACATTCATCTATTGATTTCTCAAAATGAGGTACTTATTCATTGCATACAGAAATATAACATAGGTAACATAGATAAATTGTAAATAATTATTACATTCCTACGCACATCTTCATTTCGATTTATTTTTATTAGGGACTTGCAGCATTATTACGACTTGTAAATCACGCAAAATCCATTTTGTCTATTTCGCATAAAAAGAAATAAATTGCAACTTATTGCGCGAATAGCAGTTGCAATTTTGTATTTGTGTGTAATGTTTTGTATCTTTCGCCAGTTACAGTTATACAATACACTACAAATGTTTTAAAATAAAACCATTCTTAATTCAATTACAAATAATATTAATTTATGATAAGTAAGATTATTAAAGTGTAATTTCATGTTTAAAAAAAAAATATTAATACATGATAGATATATACTTGAGTGCCAGCCCAAAGATACATTGTTATAAAAAAAAAAAAAAAAAAAAAAAAAAAAAAAAAAAAAAAAAAAAAAAAAAAAAA
>NW_006263366.1:110070-151077 GCF_000469605.1 Apis dorsata
GTACGATCCGAGCTTTGTTTTCTTTTTTTCGCGCTTTATAAATGAAAATAAAATTATTATAAATTGTATATGCAAAATATCGAATAAATAAAATATATGATCTTGATTCGTACAAATTATTGTATATTCCAAAAACAGAATCAATAATTGTTCGATATAAAATGATCTAAAATGATTTGTTAATTAACTAAATTTTCCTATCCATTTATTAAAGAGATCGATTATTATATGAAACAGTCGTCTAACTAAATATCATAATAAAAGACATATTAGAGACTGTTTCTATTTTCTTTAATAACAAATAAAAACATATTAGTGGATTGCTTGTTCTCAAAAATAAATTTAAATAAATTACACGTCTATCCTCGAATATCAAGGCATTTATCATTCAAAAACTTTAATAAGATACTATCGTTAAAAAAAAATAAAACTATTTCCAATAATATTATTTGCTATATAAATATCTTAAAAAAAAAAATCCAAAAAATATTCTCTAAATTAATAAGCACTGTATCTGTTATAATTACTATTTCTTTTTTTAACTAATATTGTTGAAATATATTTAATTTGCGAAGAGAATATTCGAATGTTAATTAATAATATTTTTGTAATTGATACTAATAAAAAATGAAAATATAAGTTTAAGAGTTGATCCAGACTATTCAGACTAAAAACCATTATTTTACTTTGTCGTTTGTATGAAAATATATAAATAATTTTTTAATACTGTTTCAAATGTATCTCCAACTAACGACAAAAAAAAAAAAGAAATAAAATAAAAAATTTGAGTCACAACCCACATATGACTGTCTCGAATAAGAATCATCTTCTGGATACCTTCATCCATCTACAGATTACATCTAGGGCTGGAAAAAATTCAATACTAAAGCATAATGCTATCCGAAAAATTATAGAATATTTAAATAAGACTAATATGTTTGTATGTTCTACTACATTAAAAAAAAATCTAAAATAAATGTAATCTAAAAAGTCAATGAGAATTTGTAGGCACGTTAGAAAATGTTTCATAAATTACGATAATTAAACAAATATTTGGTGTCACGTGTAAAAGATAGGGTGTCAAGCCCTTATAAAAACCCCTTATTCCTTCTGACCTCCATATTGATTGAATACAATGTATGCTGCCACTGTAGTTGTGATGATGGTCTTGAAGTCGTGCTCTAACAACTTGATACGGATAAGTCGAAGCGGCAGCAATTAATTTTGAAACTGCTGCAAAGAAAATATATTCCCATGTGCTCTGTAAATAAAAATATTTTTTTCAGATTTTCCATCAAATAAAAAATTAATGCAATATATATATACATAAAAATATACAAATAATTATTGGATATTAAACGTACCAGCTTCGTATCGATCGGAACATTCAAATAATTGTTGTACCAATTTTTCAATTCTTCGTACACCATAAATTGAATAGCACCATGTGAGACGCCAAACATTCCAGGTACAAAACCCTATAAATATCCGAAAATATTTATAAAAACAATTAAATTAACGTTCAATATTCCATTTTTTTTTTTTTCACCGAAAAGAAATTCACTTACTCGATACAAGCCTCTAACTCCTTCGGTTCTATAAATCTTCTTAATTGCATCTATCATGCCATTATATCTAAGTGTTTCCGGAAGATGCTTATCATCCATATATTGCAAACATAAACGTGTCTTTACTACCCATAATGGATTTGTCATAACTAAAGTAAGAATTCCAGCGTCTGCTGCTGCGAACATGTGCATTGAGGGTCCCAAAGGTTTTCTACTATTTCCCCCTTGGATCCATGTTTTAATGGTATTGTAACTAAACAAAGAAAATTTCCAAATGTTATACAGTTCAATTTTCAATCTGTTTATTGTTAAATAAAATTTATTAAAATTATTTAAGATCCTTACAAAAAGAAATAGCAACCCCATGCACCGCCAGATCCTAGAACGTTTGGCGTTACACCTCTGTAAAGTCCTCTCACTCCTTCAGTCTTAACAATCTGCATAACCGCGCTTTTAAGACTTTTGTATTGTGGACCCACGCGTGAGTGACCATCGCTAACTATAAAAAAGAGAGGTAGGATGATGAATAAATCTTGTGTTTATTCGATCAAATGCAAAGTTGGACAAACAGGGCATAAGAAATTGATATTAAATTTTTTTAAATGGTATCATTGTCCTGAAAATGTTCATCAAGTCTTTCTCGCTCAACTTGATAATAATGAAGAGGGGCCAAAAGATAAGTAAAATCTAATTATGTATTTTTTCTTTAATCACGCGTCGACAGAAAGTTTATCTAGCAAGCTTGTTGCAACTTCAACCTCGTGACACCATTGATTTCCATTGAAAGTCATATTTTATTTTTAATTGCATTGTAACATTCGCTAAACCATTTTAAATAAACATAAATTTAATTCGTGTAAAAAATGATTCTTCATTCATTTTCATGCGTTATTATAAGATATTGTTACGATAAATTATATGTATATTTGTAAACATATTATATAGCCAGTAGGAATGCAAACTTTTAAAGCTATTGATAATAGCTTTTTACTAACAAACATCAAGCAAACGTCAATATTTTATTATTAAAGTATGTATTTTGCTTGTATAATATTCAATGCATTCTACAGAAAAAATCAATCAATCATTTATTATTCAGGTTACATAATAACAAGCATTCCATATTCATATCTCGATAGGAATTTTTATTGCAAATTAAATTATTAATTAAATGCCATGATTATTACTACTTTTTGGTATATATTATTAAATTTATTTCGTAAATATAAGTATTTTTGTCGTGGATTAGTTTGAAAACTACAAATTTCTTAAAAAATAATAAGTGATAAATTTGTTGACTTTCCTATTATAAAATTATCATCATATTATAATCATCATTAATGAATTTATGATATTTTTATGATAATAATTTACATAAATTTATGAAAAAAGACAATTTCTATTAAAAGTTTCGGTACTTAATAAATTAAGAATTTTTCTACAAATTTCTCATATAAATTTTTTCAGATTTTTTAAAAACTTTATCATTGAAAATATAACATAATGAATATAATGAACATAAATGACTCATGTTTACAAATGTGAAATGATCAAATGTGAAAATTATATTGCATAATATAAATAGATTGAAATTATTAAAAATTTTTTCTTTATGAAGAAATATAAATTATAAATAATAAATAATAAATAATAAAATTGTTGAATTATACCATGAAAATAATTTCAGACAAAATAATTATATAGTAGTATAATTATCGTAAATCAATTTGAATAAATTTACTGCACGAGTCAAAATTTTAATCGCAAAATGTAATCGTTTGAACTCACGTGTTTCTGATGCAATCCACAGAATTTCTTACTGTTTGGTATATAGCCAACGAATTTTACGACGAAAATACAGCAAAGAGCAAGCTTCTTGATGACACCATCATTGGCTTTTTTGATAATGACATAAGAAGCTAATGAATAGGTTTTGTTTTTAAATTCAATTTTAATGATTTCTCGTGTAGTTAAGCAGTTATTAATTATTTTTGAGATAAAAAATATATATTTCAAAATATATATACATATATATATATATATATATGTATATATATTTCAAATATATATTCATAATTACAAATTAATTGATGACATAAAATAAATATTAATAGACAATATGTAATAAATATTATCTTTAGATCGAGTTCATTAGAATGCATTAATATACAAAGAAAAAGAACAATATGAAACCGCAGACACTATGGTATCAAATTGTATTGAATAACATTAGCGATAACCTGGTCAATTCTGAGTAATCTTTAAGTAATTTGAGCATTGCATTTACATTTACTTATGTATATGAATAGAGTACTTAGAATTGAATTATTAATCATAATTTTTAATATCAAATAATAGAAAAAATTTCCTTAAAAATTTATTAAAATTTTCAATTTTCTTTTATATTTGAAAAAAAAATAAAAATCAAAAAATTTATTTTTGATCAAAAAAAAATATTAATAAAGTAAGATGAAAATGATATATATAAAAAATGTTCTATTTAGTAACATAACCACAGGAATGCTACTTTCCACTTCTAAATGTGATCGAAAGTTGATCATAACTTTCCATTTCGTTTCGAAACATAATAAAATGATTTGCTTATTTCAAGATTGTTTTATATTTTAAATTTCATGTATTTCATTTAAAAATATTATATAAATTATTATTTTTATTTACACTTTATTTTCTTAATTAATCCAATAATTATTAAATAATTTCAATAGAAATTATCATCTTATTCTTGAAAATTTGTCCATTTGAATTTATTAGAATTCATCTTTTTAAAAAACTATAATCTATTAATGAGAAAACGCCTTAAGGAAGTCTTATATAGTAAACTATGTAAATAAAACTAAATGAGATAGATATAAATAGTGTAAATCCACCCACAAATTTGTCATCAATTGTCAATACATAATTGAAAGATAAAATATAAAGTTTTACTTAAAAGCAAATGACAAAAGTCAATACCGGAATATTATTTTAAATATTATTTTTTGAAGCATTGAGCATACACAATTTACATATTTACAATGATATATATCACAAAGGAACAAAGTGAATAGTCATCGCATATCCCGAAGCCGGTCAAAAATATCTCTCGATATTTCTCGATAATGCCACGTGCTTTTATATGCTCGACCTTGTCGGTCGAAATAATAGGAGCATCGACCGAAAACAATATTGTTTTTTCGATTTTATTTCAACTAACTACATATTTTACTACGATCTAGATATGTTAACAAATATGTATACGTTATTAAACACATTATATTATTACATTATATTATATTATATTAATTAATGTAAATTATACATATTATTTCAAAAAATTATATGATATATAAACAAGGACAAATTATTTAAATTTAATTATTTCTTCAATGTTCAACCTGACATCTAGATTTTCATTCAATTTTCCCAACGAAAAGTTAAAAATGAAACAGAACTATTGCGACAAATGGCGTACGTCATTTGTTTCGAAAATGATATCAATATTATTATTACAAAGTTTCTTCTATTGTTGATTCTCTATAAAAACTATCAAAATATTCGTATTCCGTACATTAATTATGAATAGAAAATTCTTATACGTGAGTCATAAATAAAAACCAAAGACAGAAGAAATATTTTCTATGTCTAGAGAGATTAAATATAGAACGTAGTACCACGTGTACTTTATATATCGAATAAATCGAACTTGTACCGGCCATTTGCATCTACAACCGTTATGTCGTCAGCAATGACACACTCGAATCGCTTACCTGCGAATCTAGTCTTGATCAAGTCCAACGGATGCAGCATCAAGGTGGAAACCACGCCACCAGATATACCAGCGATGAAATGTTCGTATTTGAAGTGGCTCAGCACGGGCAAAACACGAGCGGTTCCCGGTGAACCACTAGACTTCATTGCCGACATTTTTCCCGTGTTAAGCTGCTCGTTCTTCGTTATCGATCCGTCAGCGGAAAATCCAGTCGCATCCTTCACAGCGCTAGCAATATTCGCCTCCACTCTGCGGCATATCTCTTGATCCGGGGCAGGCAGTGTTGTTGCGTTTACGGTAGCGCGAGGCACGGCTGAATTCGCCTCTACGATTTGATGCTTTCCTCCGTCTCGCTTGCTCTTTTTAACCGATTACGCAACGCAACAAAACGTCACACGCACCGAACACCACCATACTAAGTGCTCAACTGCCCGCGTCAAGCGTTCTGCGCATCGCTTCTTTTAACTCGATTGCGAGTGCCATCTTTTAAGAAAAGAAAGAGCAGCGCACTCTACCGCGCGAAATTCGATTCGAATTACATACGCATCTATTTTGTGGCGCCTTTTTACTTTCAATTGTTTATCTTATTTAATATTTTTCAATATATTATAAAAAAATATTGCAGGAAATAAATAAATTTAATTTAATTTTTAATAAATAAATGCTATAATAACAAAAAATTAGCGAAATTGGACATAATAAAATATTCTTTTTCATCATAAAATACTAAAGAATATTTGTAAATATTTTTTATTAATTATATTTAAGAATTATAAAAAGTTTAAGAATTATAAAAAAATAAAGACATAGTTTAACACAATAAAATATAAGTAAACGAACAATTAATCTATATCCACTCATTTATAAGTTTAATTTTTAATCACATTTATATTATATTAATTATGTTTCATAATAAATTATGAAACATATATTTCTAAATGAAATTGCAAGTATTGATTAATTAATTTTGAGACAAAAATATGTTAGATAAAACTTATTCGAAAATTCTTATCTTTTCTGATAAATCTAACAATGTATTGGTAATGAATAATGACTATCAGTGATAATCGATGATAAATTTTTATATCACGACAGAACATTTATCATTTTTTTTAGTCTTTTATAAGCAGCATTGAGCTGAATTGCTCAATTAATTTCTATATATGTTTAGTGAATTGTTATTAAAATTAATTCGGGTAAATAGAAGATAGTAAACGTTGAACATTATCATCTTTGATTCGGCAAGCATTGCAATTAGTACTAAATATAAATATTTAAATATAAATATTTATTTCAAAAATTATTTTCGATATTATTTTTTGAAATGTGCATAAAATATATATATAAAATCGATCTAAATTTTTTCTATTAAATAAATTATATAATTAAAATATTATATAAATATATAAATAATTCATAAAAGATAATTTTTATATGTTATGAAATTTAAGTGTCTATGAATTTATGATGATTGTAGTTGAAACAAATATATAAATAAAAAAAATATTTGACTCAAATTGAAAAAAAAAGCAGTTTCTGCAACATCAAGATTTCAAATCTCGACAAAATGGTAAGACGATATTTTTATATTATGCAAATAATACAAACAAATAAATTTCCTTTATAAAATAATTATAATTTTTTCTTTTATAAAATAATGTCAATGTTACAATAAGAACTAGATCTTGAAATAAATTACATTTTTATCAAAAATTATCTAAAATTATGTAAAAATATCTAAAATTTTAGTTTACATTTGTTATCATAATATCGACAAAATTAAAATTATTTATTTAAAAGTCATAATAAATATTATCAAATATGAAAAAAAATTTAACATCTTGCTCAAGATAAAATATTCACAGTTGCTTACATTTAACTACTTTTTGTGTAAAATTAATAAAATATCAATGAAATTGATATTTGGACGAAATAATTAGACTCTTTTTGTATTTAGAATAAATAAATCCATTTTAATGTTATTTTATAATTGAAATATCAATTATAATACATATTGTATTTGTATTATTATATAACATTACTATATAACATGAAAATGCATTTTATATAAATAAACAGAAAAATAAATATTGTAATAAATATTTATTAATTATAAGTTTAAAACTATGTATACAATATTATGTTACAAATTATTATGGACAATAAAATTTTATCACTAAAAAAAATATCACAACTGTATAAAAAATATGATAAAGTTTACTAACAATCTCGATACATTTTGCGGCATATATAGTGCTAACAATTAGCACTATTCCCCTAGACAATTCTCAAGTTCAGATATGTGAGTACGTGTCATATTAGCCTCACTTAAAATATCGTGATCGCTAATCGTGAAGCAGAATAATCACATACTGAAAAAAGGAAAAAAAGAGAATTATAATGTGGAATTACTTTGACGAACGGATTTCTTCATATTATAAAAAAAAATCCTACAGATATTTATGTTTTTTGGTAAGTGTGAATTAATATTCGTTCAGTGATACTTGATATTTGGAGTATTCGAGTTATATCAAATCAAAAATAAAATTCAAAGAAAAATTCATTGTATAATTGAATATTGTGTATTCATTTTTATTTCATTTGTTCATAGTTTACTCACTCATTCGGATTTTTATCTGAATATCTTACACTTCCTGTTTTATTTTTTATATATCTCTACGAATGTCGTATCTTTTATTCGACATTCGATTAATTCTGATTCAATCAAGTTTCAAAGCCATCGTTATCATATCGTTGTATTCGTTTCTGTGAATAACTTTGCTGCCAGTTGCTGGAGAAGATGATGGTGGTCTACCTCCATAAGCCAAATCTTCTAAACGTATTCCTAAAGCTAATGCTATTCTGTCTCTCACGTACAAATACGGGCCTTGATTTTTATGTTCTTCTTGTAACCACATAAGCTAAATGCACGAGACATTTGTTTTAACATTGATTTAAGAAATTAAATTTATTTAAAAGATTAATTTACTTTAGCATTCGGATATTTTTTCATTTCTTCAGCTAATAAATGATACGGAAATGGACAAAGTTGTTCGATGCGAATAATCGCTATTTTATCTACCAATTGTTTCCCCTGACGTTCGATCACTAAATCATAAAATACTTTCCCACTACACATCAATACTTTTTGTATATTTCCTGGTTTGACAAATGGATCAGAGAGAATAGGTTTAAATGAAGTGCCAGACTCCATATCAGCGAAAGGCGAAAGAGCCATAGGATGACGAAGCAGAGATTTGGGTGTCATTACACACTGGTTGAATAGATAAATAATTATACCTGGTTTTACCTTTAATAATAAAAAGAAAGTAGGTATAATAAAATGTTCACTAACTAATGGTTTCCGAAAAGGCATATGAATTTGACGACGAAGGACATGAAAGAAATTTGCAGGCGTCGTTAAATTGCAAATAATCCAATTTATTTCAAACAATTGCCGTGTCATAATTTGATCTATAGTTTCTCCTGGTTCGGCCATCGGAAGATAAGAGAAATCATCGTCACAAAGCTCGAGATATCGTTCAATTTTTGCGGAAGAATGTTCAGGTCCCTGTCCTTCTAATCCGTGGGGCAAAAGAAGAACTAATCCTACCTGTCTACCCCATTTCGTTTGTCCGGAACACAAAATAGTATCTAAAGTGACCTGAACATATACAATTTTTATTATTAATATTTTTAATTGTTATTGTTATTTCATTGTTGATAATTCATTATCAAGATTATCTATCATAAATAATTTTAATATTTGTAAATTATAATATCTATATTACTTTAATAATACTAATAATTACTAACTTTGTAACAATTTATAATAGAAGTATCAAATCAAATCTATATTGTATATATCAAATAACATGCAATAACAATGTATGGTAACATTCTTGATTACATGAGACACAGTATTGATTTTTAATTAATTTTTGAAAAGATTCACCTGACAAGTGTTCGCAAAATCACCAAACTGGGCTTCCCAAATTGTTAATGTGTTATGGTTATATGTCGAATAACCCAACTCGAATCCTATATTTACAATCGATTATAGTTTATCGACAATTTTCTTTTTTTTTCAATTCAATTGTCTAAAAGACTCACCGCAAACGCCATATTCCGATAATGAAGAATTCGTGACAGTATACATTGCTTGTCCCGGAAATATATCATGCAAAATATTTTTATACGTTTTATCTCTACTCTGATCGTGAATAACATGTGTGCGATGAGAAAAGGTGCCTCGCTCAACATCTTCACCGGATAATCTTACGGGGCAACCTTCTTTCAATAAACTACTAAATGCTAAGCATTCACCCATAGCCCAATCTACCTGACGAGATTTACTCAATTGCGCTCTTTTTTCCATTACTCTTAATACCTACATTAAATAAATTAAACATTTTTTAAGTTTTAAAAATAAATGAAATTATTTCATCATCATTCTAAAGAATATAAAGTTTATTTTCGTCAAGCATTTTCTAAATACGCTCTGATAAGATTATCAGTATTGATATTCAATGATAAAAATGAAAAATTATATCTTAATACCTGAGTATGGGATTCAATGTCATTAGGAGGAGTTGATATCGCTTTACAAATTGTGTTTATAGTTTCTATGTCGATACCAGTCGATGGAATTTTATTTTTGGGACTTTGAGTAGCAAAGAAATCGGTCCAAGGTATATCATGCCAATCACCTAATTGCATCGAATCTATTGTTTTTGCCTTTTCGAATTCTGTTTCGCAATAGTTCCAATATTTTTCAATTTCCTATTATATATATTATGATTAGAAATTTATCAAAATATGAAACAATAATTATAATTGTATCTACTTCTTTGGCAAATGCTTCAGTAATCACTCCTTCTTTGAACAATTTATCACTGTAAATATTAAGCACATTCGGATGTTGCTTAATACGTTTATACATCAAAGGTTGCGTGAGCATAGGTTCATCTAATTCATTGTGCCCGAATCTTCGATATCCCACGATGTCCAGAACAACATCATTGTGAAATTCGGCTCTATATTATTAATTTGTATAGTTAAATAATATTTTATTATATTTTTCATCCTAGTGCGAAAAAGGTATACGTTGCATACCTGTATTCGCTGGCAACTTTACTACAATAGGTCACTAAATCAGGATCATCAGCATGTATATGAAATATCGGGGCGTTTACAACACGCGCTACATCTGTACAATGCGCACTTGATCGAGAATATCTAGGATCCGTAGTGAAACCAATCTGTAAATTCATTAATATTGTTAAAATAATTAGTCGATTATAGAAAAGATTTCATTTATGAAAGTGAATAAAAGTGACAAATGAATATCATTACTTGATTGTTGATTACAATGTGAATAACGCCACCTGTCGTGTAATTCGGCAAATTAGTCAAATGCATCGTTTCGTAAACAATACCTTGACCCGAGAAAGCAGCGTCACCATGAACCAAAAAAGCCATTGATTTTTTGCCAACTAGTATATTGAATTTTTAATTACAAAAACATCTTGATCAATGAATTTCAATTTTATATACATACATTCGGCATCATTCTTTTCTACTTGTTCGGCTCGAACGCGACCAACTACGACAGGATCTATCGCCTCCAAGTGAGACGGATTAGCCATCATAGCAACACGAATCTTTTTCTTACTTCTATTAGAAATTTCAGCTAAATAATTTTATAGTTTCATCAACTAAATAATTTATCCATATTATCATATAATCACCTTTCTAACATTCTTTCTGCATGTGTTCCTAAATGATACTTCACATCACCAGAACCAAAACCTTCTAAAGCAATCGAATGAAATTGTGTAAGAAGTTGATGTAAAGGTTTCATACAAACGTTGATCAATGTGTTTAATCGACCTCGATGAGCCATTCCTATCACAACACTTTCAACTCCTAAAATATCATTTATTTTATATCTTTTACACGATAAGAATCATAATAATTTTTCCTTACCATGTTCCGCTGATGTTTCCAAGCATTGATTCATTGACGGTATAAAAGATTCGCAACCTTCCAAACCAAATCTTTTTTCAGTGGGAAATTTTCTTGCTAAAAATCCTTCGAATGTTACTGCCTTCATAATATTCATCCAAATAAATTTTCTATGATCCTCTGGAAGATCCCAAGCACCAGGTATTTCAAACTTATCTCTTAACCAATCTAACTAGAAATAATTTGACGAAATTAATTCAATGTAATATTATTCTTATCTTAATGATATCTCAATAGAGATAATATGTTATCTTATTTTCTTAAACTAAAAATATCTACCATAACAAGATCATGAATGTAGGTATATTCAAGACCCAAATGCCCGCAATAAACTTGGTTCAATCTAATTAGAATATCACGCAAAGGAAGACTTCGTTTAGGGCCACCAATTACGGTAAATGGTGCAAGAGGAAATTCTCTATTCATATCAGCTTCAGTCATTCCCTTCAAATGTTGTCGCACCACGATCGCAGGTGGTAAATTAGGAGTGCCTTGAAGCTTACGCGATTCTGGATTTTGTATGCCAAGCGGATCAGTATCGGCAATCAAATGACCACGTGCCTGAAACCGATATAAAATAGAAATAGACCAATTATAATGGTCTATTCGAATGGATTTATTAATGTAAGCTAAGAGCCTGATTGACGGATACTTGATAAGCTCGAATCGTGGCATTGATATCGAAAGCTCCAATTATATACCTATCACCTTGCATATCACCGTTTGACTTCGATCTTGCACTTTGTTGAGGAAATTTTGCTGTTGTTTTACAAGTAAAGTATATTTTTCTAGATATGTATTTTTCCTTTAAATAAAAATATTAAAAATTTAGAAGAAAACTCTGAAAGAAAATACCTGACTGTGAACTAGATGGTGGTGATCGAACGTGGGTAGAAGATGAAGAAGTCGATTTTGGCGATGATTTGTGGGAAGCTGCATCCGATTTTTTATCTTTCTCGTCAATTAATTTAAAATATCTATCCCAGGAAGCACTCACAGAACTTGGATCCTTCTTCCATGATTGATACATATATTCCAAATACTGAATATTGTCCATGTTCAACACATGATCGAATTTATCGTTTTTACCTTTTTGATTGTCATGTTTGAAACGCACGACATAGTTTTGTGGATAGAACGTTGTGAAGGAAAGACGTTTGAGTAGTATTTTCTTGTTGAAGCAATTGAACTTTCGTGGGATATGTATAACGAAAGGCCGTATACAATAATAAGATTGTCTATTAACATACATATCTCCATTTGTTATTATTCACCGTAAAAGTACTAGGTATATTCACTATTATTCTTGAAATTTCGAATTTAATAAGCCAAACTTGCTAAACTGCAAGTGTACTGGGAGTCATCGTGACACTTGACTATTTCAAAGGTTGTGGTATCAATATCAGTTTCTAATATTTTTTAATTTCTTTCATGAAGTTGTTCATTGAAGTTCTTTCATATCAATTTTCGATATTGAAATTTTATATTTTATTTTTATCAAAGTAATTTAAAATAAAATGAAATAAATATAGAAAATTAGCTGTCGAAATTATCATCCTTGAATGAAGATGAGTGGAAATAATAAATGACAATCTTATTATTTAAATTTTTTAATTAGATTAATTTTCTATAACGATTGTACGAGAAATAATAATTGAAACAACTGAATCGATTGATATAAATGCAACTTCTCACGTTTCTTGCGATATAGTTAAACATCAAAGTTCTTGTTGGTATTTTTGTGCAAAAATGTTTAAAATAAAGTTCAGTGATTCGGAATTACAAGATTTGAAATATTATAAGAATTAATAAGATGTGATGACATGATGCAACATGTTACACAACCCTATGATGATTTAATTAACATACCCTATATAGATATTCAAATGGATATACAATCGTTTGGTATTAGATTATGGCAATTTATTCGCAAAAATTGGTTCAAATCGCGAAAACTGTTACGTGTACCAGCTTTTTTGAAAACTCAATATTCCACTTCCCATGTGATATTATTTGTACAAGCAAGTTTGCAAATTGAGCAACAAATTTTATATATATTATAATCTTATATATCTGTTTTCTAATTAAAATATCTGTATATAGGATACACCACCATTAATTGTTGATCACAGGGTAATAAACATCACTCCGGATAGCAAACCGGAGCAAACAATTTTTCCAGATAATCATATTGTCTCTAAAAAAGTAAGTGTTTTTTAATTACGTATTTTAAATTAAAATTTAATTCATCCTTGCGATTTGATATAATTTGAATATAATTTGGATCATTTGATTTTCAGTACACAATGTGGAACTTTATACCAAAAAATCTCTTTGAACAATTTAGACAACTAGCAAATTTTTATTTTCTTACAATGGCGATAACATCTGTATCGATAAAGTCCCCGATCTCTCCTATAACCAGCATTCTTCCCCTAACTATTGTTATACTAGTAACCGCGTGCAAGCAAGGCTTCGAGGATTATAATCGTTACATTAATGACAAACGAGAGAATCGGACATTCGTCACTGTCATACGCAACAAATGTGTACAGGTAAGTAGCAATTATATAATTATATCTAAAATTAACTAATTTTAATCGACGTAAACATATTTTTTCTAATATATTTCTTTTCCTTAGTTTTTTCGACGCTTATGTTTAACATTTATGATTTATAATGCAAAGCGTATTCTAATTATCTAATTATCATCATTAATCATTAATAAATTATCAAAGATGGTAGCAATATACAAACATTTATATTTCAAATTTATTTTCTGCGCTATCGTTGTTAAAAAAGTATTATAATTTTTACTTTTCTAGGAAATAATATAATTATATAAAAGTGAGAGACAAAGAAGATAAAAATCAATTATATTGTCAGCTTCGATTGAAATGCATCAAAATATTCATCATATTCTCCATTCTACATTTTCAGAACATTTACCGTGAAAATATAGTAGTCGGTGACTTAGTGAAGATATATCGCGAGGAAGATATCCCTTGCGATCTTTTGCTTCTCTATAGCACAGAAGAAATGGAATGCTGTTACATTACCACATCAAATCTTGATGGTGAAACCAATTTAAAGGTAATTCTTTTTTAATCAAATCAAATAATGAGTCTGATTAATTCAATAATAAAATTTTAAGTTTGCTGTATTAATAATAGATATTAAATCATTCATAGACTGTGATGATTCCAAAAGTACTTTCAAATATGTCGATGCAAGAAATAATATCGTTAAATGCCATTGTCACTTGTCAACATCCTTCATCGAATCTTTATTCTTTCCATGGCAAAATGGAAATCAAAGATGAAAACAATGAAACGATCAGAAGTGGATATCTAACAATCAATAATTTACTGCTTCGTGGATCTAGATTGAAAGATACGGATTATATTATCGGTTGTGCGATTTATACTGGTCACGATACAAAATTGTCTCTCAATTCAAAGATAACAAGTAAAAAAATGTCCACGTCTGAAAAGTAAATAATCTCGAGTATAATATTTTCATATAAAGTGAAAATTAGGAAAAATAAGAAAATGGGGTAAAGCTGAACCTCTAATATATTTTTTATGCCAAAGTAAAATTAAAGACTAAACAAAATTTTAAATATTAAAATTTTAAATGAGTATTAAATGATTATAATTATAAAAAAAAACTATTTTTTCTTTATAATTATTTAGTTTTCATAAGATGAAAAAATAATTTCTTAAAGATGATATAAGTATTCATATTTTAATAATTCAAAGGAGATATTTATTATTTACATTTTTTGATATTAGATAATAAATTGCAACACTCTAAAAATAATTTATAAAGCATAATATTGTATTTATTGGATTTTAATGGATTTTTTAAAATAGAAATTATAAATAAAAATGATACATTGATTTTTCAATTTTCAAAATGAAAGAAAAAACTAACGTATTATATGGTCTATAGTTTATTATGATGTATGGATCACCTGAATTTAATATCTTGCCTTATCATGTATAATTCCATATTATTATTTTTATCTTATTATTAGAGAAACATGTCTCTATAATGTAATACTCTATTACATTTTTCTTATAAATATATGAATTCAACCGTAATTTATTATTTACAGATCCAATAATAAATATATCGTCTGTTTCCTCATCATATTACTATTTGAAGTAATAGAATCTTGTACAATGAAAGCCATAATAGAGGAATCATGGTCAGAGTTATGGTCATCATACCTGAATGATATTCAACCCTTTAGTTTTTCCCAATTGGTTACGGATTTTTTAAGCTTTCTTATCCTTTACAATTATATCGTGCCGATATCATTATACGTTAGCATAGGTAAAAACTATTTTTACTATTTTTCTTTTTAGTTTGTTTTATATTTAGCTATCATAATTAGAAATTATTAAAATTAAAAATTTAAAAATTAAGATTAATATCAGGGTGAAAATCAATTATTGATTAACTGAAATAGAAATAATTGACGAGCTTCGAATAATTAATTGTTTTTTTTATAGAATTACAAAAATTCTTCGGTTCATTTTTCTTCAGCTGGGACGTTGACATGTATGACGAAGACACGGATCAACCAGCATTAATTCACACGTTAAATCTAAACGAAGAGCTTGGCCAAATCGAATACTTGTTTGCAGATAAGACTGGTACACTCACCGAAAATATGATGGTATTTAGGCGTTGTTCGATCAATGGAAAAATGTATATGGAAAAAGATTGCGATGGCAAATTGTATCTATTACCTCCCAGTGGAGATGAAAATCAGGCAGTTGAATTAAAAACCTGGGAGGTAGGATTACATTTCTAATTAAATGCAATCATGTGAGTATTTTTAAGATGTTACTCGATATAATTTTCGATTAAATTCCAGCCAGAACATTGGCATTTTATGATAAGCATCGCTCTATGCCATACAGTTCAAATTTCACCCCCAAGTCAAAAAGCCAGTGCCATCCTAAAACGTAAAGAATTTCGTGAAAGTTTCAGGCAAAAGAAAATCCTTCATGTAGATAGTTCTCTCTTGATGCATCCGGATTTACCAGAGTATCAGGTAAAAATAGTCTTTTGCATAGATATAAATCTTTATATTAATTTCATCATATATTTTTATCCCTAATGATTGATAAATAAAAGTTAAAAATGAATTTATATTACAAACTGTTAAAATAATGTGACGAAACAAAAAAGCTGACGAAGCTAAACAAAAATATTTTATTTAAATTAGTAATAACTAATGTGATTGTGAGTAAAACATTTAAAAATATTATTATCTGATTATTATGCGGTAGGCAACATCGGCAGACGAAAAAGCTTTGGTTGAAGCCTGTGCCAGATGCGGAGTCATTTTTGAATCAAAAAAAAATGATATGATAGAATTAAAAATCCAAAATAAAATTTTGACTTATAAAATGCTTGAAATTCTAGAATTTACTTCCGGTTAGTAAGTTCAAAGATTTATCAAACTCTTAAGAATTGTAGATTATAAAAATTATGATGAATTTTCGGTAGAACGTAAGAGAATGTCGGTATTGGTAAAAGACTCAGCTGGAGATTACTGGTTATACAGCAAGGGAGCAGATAGCACTATGTTGCCAATTATAATCGAAGGAAAAATCAACGAAGTTATTACGCACGTGACTGATTTTTCTATGGTTGAACAAATAATCTTTCATAAATTTTATAAATTATTATTTTTCCTTTTATATCTTCATTAAAAGAATACTGTTTTCTTTAGAGAGGTTTTCGAACTCTTGTTATTGCATATAAAAAGATAAACAAAGCGAAATATGATAAATTTTCGATTGAACTAGAAAAAGCTAGACAAATAATTGGTATAGAACGATCAAAATATATAGAACGAATTTATAATACGATGGAAAAAGATCTCACTTTATTAGGTGCGACTGCTATTGAGGATCGTCTTCAAGAAGGAGTGTCGGAAACTTTGGAATCCTTGCAAATAGCTGGAATTAAAGTCAGTAATATTAATATTATTGATTACAAAAAGATTGATTTTAAAAAAAAAATTTTAAATTAAATCTTCGTATGATTTTTTTTTTCATTCAGATATGGATATTAACTGGTGATAAAGCGGAAACCGCAGAAAATATAGCATATCTCTGTGGTCAATTTAAGAATGGTACCGAAGTTCTTAAATTGTTAGAAATAACAGAAAAAGAAACTTGTCTTCACAAACTTACAGATTTTGAGTAGATATACAATAATTTTTCATAAAACTATTTAATCTTTCGTTCATATTTTTATTTATTTCTTTTTATACAATTTTAGAAGAAGATTGAAACTCGAACCTTCTAAACAATTTGGATTACTAATCGATGGACAAAGTCTTGCAGTTGCAATACAAAATTATGCAGATGAATTCAGATCAATCGCAATGCATTGTGATGCAGTCGTTTGTTGCAGACTATCTCCGTTACAAAAAAGTGAAGTAAGTTTTTTATGAAAAAAAGTATATAAATATATTTTCCTACAGTTATATTTCTTTTTTTTTAATCTATACAGATTGTAAAATTGATTAAAAAAGCAAAGACTCGACCGCATACTGCTGCCATTGGTGATGGAGGAAATGATGTTTCGATGATTCAAGAAGCCCATGCTGGAATTGGAATAATAGGCAAAGAAGGTCGGCAAGCGGCCATTAACTCCGATTTTGCAATAGCTAAATTTAAATTTTTAAAGAAAGCATTATTTGTGCATGGACATTGGTATTATATCAGGACCGCCAATTTGACGCAATATTTTTTTTATAAGAATTTTATTCTCATGATACCACAATTTGTATTTAGTATATTTTGTGGATTTTCCACACAGGTAAGATTTAAATTTCAGAATAGATATCTTTACAATGATTTTCTATTTTTAAGTTACTTTATCTATTTGCAGTCATTTTTTGACGCCTTATACTTAATGTCTTACAATGTAATATTTACATCTTTTCCAATAATGATGTATGGATTGTTTGAACAGAATTATAGTGCTGATACATTATTGCGTAAACCATATCTGTATAGATTAAATCAAGGCAATTATTTATTATCTATGCAGCAGTTATTCTTATGGATTTTTCTAGGTAAATTATTTAAATGATTCATTAGCGAAAATGAACATTTTATTAATATATTCTTTCAGGTTCTTGGCATGCTATTGTTATATTTTTTATGCCATATACATACATAATCATCAATCCTGTTACTTTATATAATAACACGCCAATAGAACAATGGACATTCAGTATACTTGTTTTTCATTTAGTTACACTAATAGCCAATTTACAGGTAGTGAAATTTTTATTTTCTTAATCAAATTTTTATATCAAATTCTTATATCAAATTTTTCTTATTTTATATGAAATTAATTTTTATTTTTTAGATACTTTTACGTAGTTCTTATTGGACAATACCACTTATATTAGTAGTATTATTCTCACAACTAATATTTGTTGTATTTGCAGTTACTCATTCATTTATACCCATGTAAGCAATATTTCATAATTTCATAAATTTTATATACATAAAATCTTATATTTCATTTAAAATTATCATTCATTTTTATTTAATAGAAGATACGATGGTGATATGTTGAGGGTCTTTATAATATTAGTATCGTCGATAACATTCTGGCTTCTAACTATTGTGGTCGTCGTCGCTTGTTTAATTCCTGATTATTTACTACTTACATATAACAACTATAGATCTACTTTTAAACTAAGAAAACATGAAGAATCATTGCGTTTTATTAATAACGATAGCGATAATACACAAAATGTATTATTCAAACATATGTTTTAATATTTAGATAAATTATCTTATCGAAATTATTTTATCTATACATTAAATAAGTTGTTTTCACGCTAACTAATGATAATGAATGGATATTTCAGAGATAACGTTTTAACATGTCACAGTTTTGGAGACACAATTTTATATTACGAAAATCCGAATGAGATAATATTGCATCGAGGAACTTTAATTTTCCATGAAATTGATAAATTGTCCTTTGTATTATATAGAACGTAAGTTATTTATTAATTTATTATTTACTTATCTAGAGATATATATAATATTCTTTATAAATATGTTTACTATATTTATTATTGTATTCTATTGTAATGTAAAACCATCAATTTATAAAAGTACTTTATATTTATTTATAATTTCTTAATTAGAAAATGAAGCAACTCGATTAAATGTTGCAACAAGATTTGAAATCCAATATATACATTTATTATCCTGATATCATAATTACATTATGCATGAAAATATCATAAATATAATATATAATATATAATATATATATATTTATGATATGTGTGTGTGTGTGCGCGCGCGCGCATGTAAATAATATTCTAATAATTTGTTTTTTTTTTTATCGTTATTATTTTATTTTATTATTTGAAATGATTAGGAAATTGCATTTTTAATTAAATTATTTATACAAATTACTGATACAGTAATGCTTCAGAAATCGGAATGTTTCAGAAAATATAAATTTTCTATTTTCATTAATTTATTACAATTTAAATAAATCAGTCTTTGACGGAATAAAATAAAAATTGATCAATTATCATTTTAATCTATAAAAAATTAAATTTTTATGATTTTCATATTATTATAATATAAAAATTGAAATTAATTGATATTACGAAATTGTCTTAATTATATTGCATTAAAATGAGTTCAAGCATATAAATCAATTTCTATAATTTGAATAGTAAGAAAATTTCAAAAAATATCTTCAAGTATTACTGTATTATTGATTCTTTAATTATTTTATTATAATCTATTAAATGCTATACATATATTATTACAGAATTTCAAATACAATATATTCTTAAAAAAGAAATATTATAAAAGAAATTGATAAATATTTAATATTATGAAATCATATGTTTATATTATGTTTATATATATGTTTATATATTATAAGAAGTAATCAAATGTAAATTAATATAGAATAATTGTAGGATAAAAATATGTATTTTTCTATTTTATGATTGAAGTAGAAGCATTTTTAATTTTTTAAATGATTCAATCTTATAATAAGTGTTTAATAATGTATATTTCCATTAATTATTGTAAATAATTTTATTGTAAATAATTTTATATAAAAGAAAAAATTAATTTTAAAAACTATATAATGTCATCGCACATGATAAGTTTTAAATTGTGTGTAACAAAAAGATAATATATGATGATGTGATGATGTTTTGTAACGTCGTAAATACATTAAAGATTTAATTTGTATTTTTCTCTTTTCATATCCATATGCATATCAAGATATATTTTCTATTTTTCTCAAATGACGCGCCCTAATGGTAGTTATATCTATAGTTCAAAACTGAAGTTAATTCTCAGTTTCACGGGAAAGATAGAGTATGTCAATATTCGCCAATGTTTTTTCGCTGTTTCAACATGATGTGATAAATTTCCAAAGAGAAATTCTAAAAGAAGGCAAATATACAATGAAAGAAGAAAGAAAAAAACAAATTTCAAGAAATATCTTATATGATTAATTATAGTTTATGATCTTATTATTGAATGAAAAAAAATAAGAAAATAGAAAAATGAAAAAGGGAATAATTAATGATGTAAATTGAAGACATTATTTGTGACTATTATTAGAAAACTGGTAAAAAAAAAAGTCACGGTAGATTAATTATTTATTTATTAAATCCTAAAGTTGTTTTAACCTAAGGATTGTTTTAAAAAAGAATCAATTAAGTTTGTTTCAAACGAAATGTTGTTATTTTTCACACACTTAATTATAGATCAAAGTTATTAATTCTATACATTTTCACGAAGTATACGTATTAAATTTATACATATTTTATAAAAATAGATTCTTATTAGTTAATTTTTTAGGAAAGAATTTTATACAATGGTCTGTTGAAACAATATAAAATTATTGTTATATATAACTTTATTTGATTTTAATAAAATTAAACTTATATAATTTCTGTATTCATTTATTTTTTTTAAGATTATTTTTTTTAAGATTATATTTTATATGTTTTGTTTGATTATTCTTTTAAACTTGAAATTTTGTATTTATATATTTATTCTGTATTATTTTTTAATACTTTGTTTTATTTAAATTGATGTTAATTATTAATATTTATAATAAATTTGTATGTCTATGAATAAATATTTTTATTTGTTATTTTTATTACATTAAATTTTAATTGTATTTTACAACATAGATATATATTTTGGATGAAGAAAATATTTTAGGAAAAAATTTTGCCTTTTAGGTAATTTTATGATAAATAAAAATGAAGATTATGTCATGTTATTTTCGACGTTTAATAATAACAGCATTATTTATTTTATTGCTGTTTTGTGTTATTCAAGTTTTTCGTTCGGAATTAGGATTTAATGATAATGAATTATCAAATTTAGATAAATTGTAAGTAAATATTTTATTCATTTCAATATAAGAATGAACTATTTTATATTATAATTCATATTTTGATAACTTATATCATTTCAGAATACACATATCTCAGTTAATTAAGGAATCTGAACAACCTTATATTGGGTATACAATTAATTTTATTAGAAAAATTTTATTAGATAAAAAAAAGTAGAAAGGTTCATATGTCCTTAGGGAAGGAATTGTGGCTTGTAAACTACCTCAATTAGATGTTTCTAATCCAGAAATTACCAAATTCATTCATGATGTTTCTCCCTTGCAATGTACACCAGAAGATTGGGTTATTCTTCGTGGCTCAAGATTGGTTATTAGTAATAAAGCAAAAAAAAAATATGGATCTATAACTTGTCTTTTCAGTGGTAAATTTTGTGAAATTTACACATTTACAGTAATATTTTATAATATTTATATTATTGTATTTTAAAATTGTTTCAATTACATTTATAGAAATTCTCAGAGATGATGATTACAATGTATCATTTATGACTCCTATTGAATCTGATGATTCCTATGTTTTAAAATACAGTGATTTTGTTGATGTTAAATGTGAATCACAAAATGGAAATGAGTAAGTATATATTAAAAATAATAATTAATTGATTATTATCTATTGATTAATTTATTTCTTACAAAATTTTTTAGATGGCATAGTATCATGGTTGGAGTAAAGGATGATCCTAAAGTAAAAGAAAAAAGTAAATGGGAAAATGTTGGGAACAAAGCTCTTAAGTTAAATGTACTTATGTTTGGTTTTGATTCTTTATCCAGAAATACATTTATACGTAAATTACCAAAAACATATCAATATTTAAAAGAATACTTAGATGCTTTAATATTAGAAGGATATAATATAGTAGGTGATGGAACACCACAAGCTCTTATTCCTATTCTTACTGGAAAGATTGAACTTGAACTTCCAGATACTAGGAAACGCATGGGATTAAAAGCAAAGTATGTCAATGTATATCCAATGATATGGAATCAGTATAAAGAAAATAGTTATATAACAGGATTTATGGAAGACGTTCATCATATTGGAACTTTTACATATCGTCTAAAGGGTTTCAATAAACAACCAACTGATCATTACATGAGAACTTTCTATTTGGCTGCCACACCATATTTTAGATATTATAATAAATTTTGTGTTGGAGGCATTCCAAGACACATGGTATTTCAAATTTTAATATTTTTTATTAAGATTTATTATTATTAAGATTATCAATTTGATCATTAAATTTATTACTCTTGTAGGTAATGTTAAATTATATTAAAGAAATTTTTAATGTTTATAAACATCAACCAAAATTTCTGTTTGGATTTCATGGAGAACTTTCACATGATTCTTATAATGATATAGGAATGGTAGATGAAGATTTCTATAATTGGATAAAAGATTTACATGAATTTGGTCACTTGAATAATACAGTATTGATAATAATGAGTGATCATGGACATAGGTTTGTATAATATATGAAATTGAATTGAATAAAATTTTATTTTGAATATTGTATTATATCATAAAAATTTTATTCTTAATATATTGAAAACATATATTTGTAATATTGAAAATTTTATTTTTAAGGTTTGCAGAAATTCGTAATACTCTACAGGGTAAACAAGAAGAAAGACTACCATACTTTTCATTTGTATTTCCATTGTGGTTTAAAAAAGTTTATCCAGAAGCTTATGCAAATTTTTTACATAATACACGTTATTTAACAACTCCATTTGATATTCACAAAACATTAGAAAGTATATTAAATTTTGAAACACCAAAAAATGGAGATCGTCATCAGAGAGCTATTAGCTTATTTGATAAGGTAGATAAATTAAAAATTATATTTAATATTTATAATGTCTATTAAGCAATCATTGATTTTTCGCATAAATGTTTCCAAATAAAATTATGGTGACACAATTTTTATTTTTTGCTATAGATTAAATATAACATTAATATTTAATTATATTTAAATTTAAAAATTAATAAATATACATGATAATACAGATACCATTAGATAGAACTTGTGCGGATGCATTTATAGAACCACATTGGTGTGCATGTCTTAATTGGCAAGAAATTTCAATTGACAATGATAATGTTATTGCTGCAGCTAAGTATTTTATTCAATTCCTTAATAGTTATACAGAAGATCATCGTGATATATGTGAAAAATTGAAAATAAAAGAAATATTGTGGGCTGCTAAACTTATACCTAATAAAGGTATTATAAACAATTATATTTTTTTTTATGTTAATTGATAAATATTAAAATGTAAAATTATAGGTTTACTGAAATTTCAAAAATCGGGAGATCAAGATGGTTTTATAGGAGATTTTAGTGCAAAAACAAAATTAACTATTGAAACCTATCAATTAAAAGTAAAAACAGAACCAGGAGCTGCTTTATTTGAAGTCAGTATTACTTATGATATAAAAAAAAGTAGTTTTTTGACCAAAGTAAGTTCACTATTTATATTTATTAATATAATCATTAAAAAATAAAAAAATAAAAATAATTATATCAAAATTTTTAGATTTCAGATGTTAGTAGAATTAATATGTATGGGTCTCAGGCAAGATGTGTAGAAAATTCTTTATTTCATTTAAGAAAATATTGTTATTGCAAAGATTAAACAGTTATTATTTAGAAAGTAATATACATATTTACTTAAATTAAATAGCAAAAAAATTTTCATGAAAAAATTCACAAGCCATGAAAGAAATGCTGTGATTAGAATTATATTTCAATTTTTATATTTACCTCATGTTTTTCGTCTTAACAAACATTATAATCTTAAGAATAATATAATAATACAGAAAAAGATAACATTACAAATAAAGAATATTATTATTTATAGTGTATTTATACATAGTATTATATTTATATTTTACACATATATAAAGTGAATCATGCATCAATAAATAATATCTTAAATTATGTATTAATATTATTAAATAATTATGTATTAATAACAATTAATTAATTAAATAGACAAACTGCTAAATTTTAAATTATCAATTTTTACTATGTTTTAACAAATTAATGAATATTAAGTACATGATAAATATATAATATAAATAATGCATAATATAATGATTTGATATATAGAGTAATGTTTTTTTTTCATAAAATATATTTATGATATAATTTTCTGTAAATTTTTTTTAATCATTGTGAAAGACAATATTCGCCAAACTGATGCAAAAATGTTGTAATTTCATGAGTTACACTGTCAATTAATAGAAATCCTATATTTTGCATATGTGATGGCTCATATGGAAAATATGCTTCTCCTTTACTATCTTTAGCTACTACTTGTAAAACTATTGTACTAATTGATAAATCAGTATCTTCATTTTTTTGTACTCTAAATAATAGAAAAATATAATTATTTATTGTATAATTATTATTATATAAACAGAATACTTATAAACTATTATATCACTCAACTTTATTAAATCCTTATACATGGCTCTTGTTACTTCTAAATATGGATTTAAAATATCTTCATATTGACACAATATTCCTCCAAGAACAAGCATTTGAAAAATAAAAAATATAAATTCTTCTCGTTCATCTTTTAAATATAAATTATACTCTGGACATTCTTCATCTAATAACATCTATAAATTTATTATAAATGAATGTATAATTATATATTAAATATATATATAAATAAATATATATATTAAAACTAATTAATTATAATTATAAATAAGTAAAAATCTATACTGCTCTAAGATTATCAGAGATTAGAAAATTTTCTATTTCCATATCAAATCTTTTACAAATTGCTCCAGACTTGTGCACAATTCCATTTTTAGGATCTTTTAATTTATTGAAGAAAGACATATTTAAAACAGAACAAGAAATAGGATTTATTTCTACACTTGATGCTATTATATCTATTAAATAAACAAAAATTAATAATATATAATATCATATAGAAAAATATCTTTAGTTACCTTGTTTTGCCCAATAATTTCCTTGCTTTGTTAATAATTCTTTAGCAACAGTACTATCTTTAAAAAAAGCCTAGAAAAATGAAAAAATAATAAAAATATTAAATTTAAAATTTTTTTAAAATTATTTTAAAGTAAAAGCATTTTAAAATAAAAACTACATAATTAATGTACTGACTTCAGCTAAATGATATTTATGATATTTTTGAAAAGGTTCATTGAATGTAAAATGCTGGATAATAAAATTTCCTTTAATTCCCCTAAAAATTGAAAAAGAACTTATTATTATAACAAGTTGTTATATTTAAATTTGAATAAAAAAATTTTGCAAATATATATATAAATCAAAAATAGATAACAATAACAATAATACTAATATTATTACCATTTAGAAAGAAATTCTTGAATTTTTTTATCATTTATATTAATAAGATTTTTTTGAACAAGAGGCACAAATGTATATTTATGTTCAATCTCCATTTTTAACAAGTTTATATTGTTACTATGGAAATATATATATGTTTATATACTATGTTAATTGTTTAATATATAGAAAACTTTTGAAAAAAAAGGAAATTATAATAAACATTATAATTATAATAATATAAAAAAGAAATTTATAAAGAAAATATTTTTATGCAATAATAAAGAAAATATATAAGATTACATATAAAATATTTGTATAAATTAATGTTACATAATTGTAATCATAAAAATAATTTTTATTAATTAATAAAATAATATATATAAAATTTTAATATTTCTAAATATTTTATTAATATAGTTACACAGTTAAAAAAATATTTAGCTTCAAAGGTTTTGAAAAATCATGGCGCCGAATCAACGTCAACGTCAGCTTTTTATTTCCAAGAAAGAACTGAAAAAGTTGAATGGCAGAAGATTTTCAAAGTAGACAATAATTTTTTTTTCTTAATAATAAAACATGGAAAAAAAAATTTTGTGTTCTTTTACATTTAATAAAAATAAACATTATATACCGGTTAACCTTTTTTCTTTGACAATTTGATATTAATTGTTTTAATAAGAAATTACAAATATCTATATGTTATTTTATAAAATTTGTATTATTATTAATTATTATTAGGTATTTTTATTTTTTTATTTCATGATTAATATGAAATGTCTAAAATAATAAAATTATAAATTATAAAAATTAAATGTGCATAAAATTAAATACAAATTTCAAGAAAAATTAAGAATGTATGTTTCAGACCTGAAGAATCCTCTGATATTGGTCTTATTTATCCTTGTGTGGATACAGCATTTAAATTACTTCTATCTGCTAGATTTTGTTCTGCTATATGGAGTCATATAACAGATTGTGATGAAACATATAATTATTGGGAACCAGTAAGGAATAATTCTTAATAATTTTTTTAATTTTTAATAATGTTTATATATGTGTTTGTTTTATATTATTCTGTTTTAATAAATAGATTATTTGTTTTACAAAAATATTTTCTTTCATATATTTTATGTTTTAGAGTCATTATCTACTTTATGGCAATGGTCAACAAACATGGGAATATAGCCCACAATATGCATTAAGATCATACATGTATTTATTGATTCATATGGTACCAGCAAAACTTTATCATTACTTGTTAGAACCAAATCCTGTTTTAGTTTTCTATTTTGTAAGATGCCTATTATCTGTGGGTTGTGCATTGTCTGAAGTATATTTTTATAAGTATATATCTTATGAATCATATTATATTGTTAATAATATAGATTCATTAATGATAAATTTTATCTTAAAATATTAAAAAATATTATCATTTTTCTAATAGAAATGTATGCAGAGAATTTGGAATTCACATAGGCAGATTAACATTAGTATTTCTCATTCTTAGCTCTGGCATGTACATTGCTAGTGCTGCATTTTTACCATCCTCCTTTTCAATGTATGTTTAAAAATAATAATATATAAAATGAATGTGCAAAATTAAATCATTTAAATTAATATTATATATTTTTATATAGGTATTTGAGTACTATTGCAACAGCAGCATGGTATGGACGTCAGTATGAATTAGCAATTTTTGCTACAGCTTTATCTACTTTATTAGGATGGCCATTTGCAGCATTACTTGGGTATTTTTATTTGTACTATATAGAAAATTAAAGTGTAAAAATTAAATAGTTATATAAATATTTTTCATATCAATTTGCAGGTTACCAATTGCAATAGAAATGTTATTACATAAACAAGAATGGAATAAATTTATAAAATGGGTAGTCATATCTGGTACTGTTGTTTTAATACCAATGATATGGATTGATTCAATGTATTATGGTAAACTAGTTATAGCACCTTTAAATATTGTAATGTACAATGTTTTTACTAATCATGGGCCAAATATTTATGGAATAGAACCTTTCAGCTATTATATTTATAATGGATTTTTAAACTTTAATTTCGTTTTTATTGGTGCTATTTGTGCTCCATTTGGATTGGTAATATTTATGAAAACAATAATCTAAAACTTTATAATTTTTGATATCATAATCAACATTATAGTTTTTAGTGTGGCTAATTGTACCAGCTAGACCAAGAGATCGTTTATGTTTATCTTACTGGTATTCTTTGGCGCCATTGTATCTTTGGTTTCTAGTGTTTTTTTCACAACCTCATAAGGTAAATTAAATGATATTTTTTAACATTATATATATCTAATTATATTTTTATTATATTATATTATATTATATTATATTATATTTATATTTTTATAATATTTTTATATTACAGGAAGAACGATTTTTGTTTCCTGTGTATCCAATGATTTGTATGGCTGGAGGTATAGCTGTAGATACTATTCAAAAATTATATTTTTTTATCAGGACAAAAATTAGTTCTTTACATATTGCTTATCATTATTTGCAATATACTGTTTATATTACATGTTTTGCTATTTTAATATGTGGTCTTCTTGGAATATCAAGATCATTGGCAATATATAAAGGTAAAAAATTTTGGTTAATTAAAATTTGAAAGTTAATTAAAATAAAATTTTTTCATTTTTTTCTTAAATATTAGGTTATTATGCACCAATGGAAGTACTGATTGATACTAATAAACTTGGTTTAGAAAGAGAAATATCTAAGGATATTAATATTAATTTTTGTATTGGTAAAGAATGGCATAGATTTCCAAGTAGCTTTTTCTTTCCATCAAATAAGTAAGTAACACATTTCTTGACAAATACAATATAAAATATTTCATATTTTTAAATAAAAATATTGTAGTTGGAAACTTCAATATCTAAGGTCAGAATTTAAAGGTCAATTACCACAACCTTTTTTAAACCATGAAAATGCAACTAGTATTATACAACCCTATTTTAATGATATGAATAAAGAAGAACCTACACGTTATGTAAGCTATTATTCATAACACAATATGAAGATATTAAAATGTAGATTTTAGAAGTTTTGCATAGATTTTTTATATAATTATTATTGAATTTAACTAATTTAATGCACATTATTGTAGTTTAATTTAGATAAATGCCATTTTGTGTTAGACTTGGACAATGGTATTGAAACAATTTTAGAACCAAATTATTCTCAATTCAATGATAATTTTACAATAATAAAATCATCCAAATTTTTAAATTCAGCAAAGTAAGTGAATTATATGTTACATGAATTTTCTTATATTATCTATAATATTTATTAACTTAATATTTTATTGAATTTTTTATTTATTTTTTAGATCACACCGATTTTTCCGAGCATTTTATATTCCTTTCTTATCTGATAAATATTGTACATATGACTCGTATAATTTATTACAGAACATTAAATTGAAATCAATTCCTCTTTTATCAAAAGAAAAGAATACAAAATCTATTTAAAAATTTTAGAACATATATATGATTTTGATAAACAGGGTCTCTATCAGGGAAATTACATGTTTGATATTTCCAAATGGATGTGTAATAAAAAATAAAACAAAATAATTTAAAAATAATAAATGAAAATGAAAAAAACAAAAATGATTAAAACTTAAAAAAATTATAAACTTTTTTAGTTTTATTAAAAATTAAGAAATTCATAATTAGATTTTAAATCAATCATAATTTTGTTATAATAAATAATTGTTAATACATGTATAATATAATATATGCGCTTATAATTAAAAATATGCGCGATTAGTGTGTTTTAAAAAAAATATATAAATTATGATTAATATAAATATATTGAATAAAAATTTTGTATAAAATACATAGATATATAAAAAACTTATACTTGTAATAAAACATTTAATTAATTATTTTTTATGTATAAAATACTTAATAATATAAAATATTTTAATTTTGTTCTTGCATTTTTAGTATTTACACATTTTAATAAACTGTTAAGCATTATTTTTATCAATACATAGTAATTTTATCAGTATAATATATATAATAAACTTAACTAAAAATAGTAACTGTATGAATAATATTTGATAATAATATTTATATGTAATTAAATTCTAGTTTCTTTGTAATTAACATATACATATACATATACTTATACATATATATATATATATATATATGTATAGTAAATATATTTATGAAAGTGCAATATAATTAATTTTAATTGCAATATACTGTAAATTATTGTATTATATTTTATAAATATTCTAGTAAAAATTGTCAGGAACATATTGTGTAAAATCTAAATTATTTAATATATTTTAATTATTACAAAATATTTTTTAATGTATTTTTTATTAAATTTTTTTTTTAAATTTTGTGATATAAATTAATTATAAATAAAATAATATATGATTTATGAATATATAAAATTATATATAATTTTTTTTATCAGACATTTTATAAATGTTGCTATATCAAACAAATTAAAATTGCAAATATTAGTATATAAATATATTATAGGAATTAGATATGTATAAAAAGATAATTTATGCTTTATTGTAATAAATTCTTATATAGATTCTTTCTCTACCAAAAATACATTACAGAATCATTTTTATTATTAAATTGTTTAAATAATTAATGTATATTATTTTTTTATCATAATTTGCTTTGCATATATAATTAAGCTTTGTGCATAATTTTTTATTAAAATCAAACGTTATTATTATATATATGAATGGGGCGCTTCTGTCTATCTAATGTTAATAGCCATTTTTTTAGATCAACGCGATAAATTTCGAGTAAACAAAATTTTAATTCATGCGCGTTGATGTATGTCCTAGAGATAAGAAAATTTTTCACTGCATATATGTGATATTTATTAACAAATATTTAAATATTGATAAAATTATTATTTAACGTGATGTATACTGATTGCTAATTGTGAAAACACCTACTGTTCGAAGTATAGTAGTTTCGTTAAGATAAATGTAAAATGGAAACGAATGAACGAAATCATTCCATAAAATTACCAGGTGCAGTTGAAGTATTTGCAAATTTGAAAAATGCTCAAAAATTTGCTATTGATATTGGTATGTATTATGTTGTATATTTTATTAACATTCTGTAAAAGATTTTATGTATTTTATATAAATTCAATTATAAGGTTATCCTTCAAACGGTCTTTGAAAATTATATATATTTATTTTTAATTTTTAAAATTCGAAATCATCATAGTCCTTTAATAATACAATTCAAGATTATTTTGATTTTCATTTAATTACAGGATTATCTTTGACAAAAATAGCTTATTATTCAACAATTAGTTATCGTAAAGCATTATACGAGGATACAGGTTTAGGAAATACTGGAGAACGTACATACAAAGTACATGAAGGCAATAGACTTCATTTTGTTAAATTTGAGACTAGATACCTTGAAAATTGTTTGGATTTTGTAAAAAAAAATTTAGTAAATGTTGAAAGATTTCATGGCAAAAATATTAAAGTAACTGGTGGAGGAGCATATAAATTTAATTTTTTGCTACAAGAAAAATTAGGTTTAATGTAAGTATTTTAAAATAATATTTAAATTTATTAAATATAATTTATATTTATTTATTAAATATTTATTATATAATATTTATTATTTATATTTATTAAATAAAATTTATATAATTTAATAAATACTATTAACAAAAATAAAAGTAAAACATTATTTTAGAATTGATAAAGAAGATGAGATTGCATGTCTAATAAAAGGTTGTAATTTTTTATTAAAAAATATATCTTGTGAAGCATTTGAATTTGAAAGATATGGAAATCCTGAATATAAATTTCAAAAAGCTGGTCCTAACATATTTCCATATATGTTAGTAAATATTGGTAGTGGTGTCAGTATTCTTAAAGTAAGTTACAAACATAATAATTAATTGTCTAAATTCTTCTTTATTTTTAAAATATGTATGATATTTTCAGGTTGAATCTGATGAAGTATTTGAAAGAGTTGGTGGTACAGCTACAGGAGGAGGAACATTTTGGGGATTAGGCTTTTTGCTCACAAAAAAAAAGGTATTAATAATTTGATATTAATCTCTTTATATTTATTAATTTCTTTATATATATTATAAATATTTTTTATTATTTTTATTATATGATATATATATATATATATATAAATTTAATTATATCTCTATCTGAAACAAATAAATATAATACTAAAAAATAATTAAAAATATTTTATTAGGGCTTTGATGAATTGTTGCAACTTGCAGAAAGAGGAGATCATCGTAATGTTGATATGTTAGTGAAAGATATTTATGGGGGTGATTATGCTTCTCAAGGTTTACCTGGAAATCTTATTGCAGCTTCTTTTGGCAAAGCTACTTTTTATAATAGTGATGGTAAGTAGACATAAAAAAAGTAAATAATTTATGTATTAATTATTACCAAATCAAATATTAATAACGAATAAATATTTTTTTTATATTTTAGGACAACCAAAATATTCTGAAGCAGATCTTGTTAGAAGTCTTTTACTTACTATAAGTAATGATATTGGACAAATAGCAAGTTTACATGCAACTATGCATAATATGAATAAAGTTTATTTTGGTGGTTATTTTCTTCGTAATCATCCTCTATCAATGCATACTATTTCATGTTCTATCAAATATTGGTCTCGTGTTAGTTTTAAACTTTTCATTTTTCTCTTATGTAAGCATAATATATATATAAAATTTTTTTTTATAAAACTAGGGAAAAGTGAAACCTCTTTTTCTTCGGCATGAAGGTTATCTTGGTGCAATTGGAGCATTTTTATATGGTGCTGAACAATCTAATGAATATAACTGGTTGGAAAATTATGCTGGATCTTCAGGATTTAAAGATACAGCATGCACTAATCTTGGAATTAAAATAGATCAATTAGAAATTGACCAAGCAGAAACTGCTGTTACATTTTGTCCACTTTTGAAAGATCCAGCTTCTTATAATCCTGATACAACTGATCTTGCCGAGGATAAAGAAGCTAGGTAAATTATAAATAATTTTTATATTATATACATTTTTTAATGATATATAAATATTTATAGAGATTATTGGCTTCAATGTTTTGAAGAATCAGTAGATAAATTCATAGCTAGAGCTCTTCACAGTCAACCACATAGTCCAACTGCAAAAGATAGAGCAACAAAATTGAAGAAAAAATATGTCGACAGGTTGCATTATCTACATCTTGAACCATTGTAAGCTTTGTTCAATAATAAAAATCTAACATTTTATAAAAATATATTATAATTTTATCATTCGTAATATAATGAATTATAGTGCTTATGGGACACTTACAGTGAGAGTACTATTGGACACTATTGAACATTGCATGAAGGAATTCGATTTTCCTGATCCTTATTTATTTGTAAGTTTCAGAAAAGTTTATTCTTATGTTTATTCTTGTATTAGGATTTCTATCAAGTATATATTTAATTATAACATATTTCTAATATTTTAATATTTATTTTATATATAGCAAAAGAAGAAAGAAAATGAAGAAGCTTTAAAATATTTAAAAAGTCGCATAATAACTATTGATAAATTGGAAGAAGCGGAAAAAATAAAGGCATTAATATTGGGAGTTTTGAGTGGTAATATGTTTGATTGGGGTGCACAAGCTGTTGCAACTTTGATGGAAACAACAGATTTTGGTTTTGCCGAAGCTCAAGCGAAAATACCGGGTATTGCTGCATTGTAATATTTACGATTGTAATTTATCAAAAGAGACAATCTCGATAAAATTAATATATTTTTTTTACTTAGGTAGACCTTGGTTAGTTGATAATTTGGATGATTGGATAGAAAGATTAGAAATAGGTATACCACATAAATGTGCTGCTATCTTCGTTGATAATAGTGGAGTTGATATAATATTAGGAATTTTACCATTTGCTCGTGATCTATTATTACGAGGAACAAAAGTTAGTTGAAATATATATCTTTCAATTTGATCATAATACATTAATTAAATTAAAATAAAAATTATTTTAGGTTATATTATGTGCTAATTCTATGCCAGCATTAAATGATGTTACATATTCAGAATTGGTTGTAACATTACGAGATGCATCGAACATATGCAAAGTTATTAGACGTGCTCTAAAAGAAAATCGTTTGATTGCTATGGAGACTGCTCAGGCTGGACCTTGTCTTGATTTAAGGTAATTATTATGATATATAATCAAGATGATTATTTTAAGTATTATTTTTATGAATTATTTTAATAGCCGATTGAACTTAGACTTATGTCTTGCAATGGTGAAACATGATGTTGATCTTATTGTATTGGAAGGAATGGGTAGAACACTTCATACGAATTTTCATGCAAAGATGACTTGTGAATGTTTAAAATTAGCAGTTGTTAAAAATCGATGGTTAGCGCGCCGATTAGGTGGTGATATGTACGCTGTAATATGTAAATATGAAAAGCCAATAAAAGTGAAAATTCAAGATATAAAACTAGAAAAAGAATGTCCAGTAGAATGTGTAGAGAATAAAATAGATATTTGCACATGCGATATAAAAGAATAAATAATAAAAATGTAAGTATATAAATATATTGAATTATATAGTTATATAGAGTTATAACTATTATGACTATTTAATTATGATATATTTGAAATTTTATTCTAATTTCAGAAATCAAAAATTGAAACATTACAGTATTTCTTTATTTTTTATTTAGGTATGTATATAAAAAATAAAAAATTTTAGTATATTTATAATTTTGAATGAAAATATAGGAAAAATATTATTTAAATTTTTATAAAATTTATTGTTATTTGTTTTCAATATTGTAATTATTAACAAAATTTATCTTACAAGAAATGATCCCCAACTCAGAAATTCAAAAAATTATAAAATTTTAAAAATATATAATGTTTATATATGTTATATATGTTTACACAATTTTTTTTGGCGCCAAAATTACTTTAAGGCGATGAAATCAATCCTTAAAAATTTAGTTATTTTTCCATTTTACGTTATAAATTTGCAAACTTGCAAATTAAATTTTTCGAGAACGAGACGATAATCTTTATGAAAAGAAATAACTTTTATCTGAAATTTTTTTTGTTTTAGTTATTTTTCTTATAGTTTGCGTAAAATCTTAAAGATTGATTTCATTTCCTTAAAGTGATTTTGGGTAGGAAAAAAAAAAAAAAAAATTCATAAGATATATCTACATAAACATGTTATATATCTCTAAAGTATCATAATTTTTTGAATTTTTGAGTTTCTTTTTTTGTTAGAAGTATTACAAGTAAAGCTTGATCAAAAATATTTTTAATATTATATATATATATATATATATATACCAAACTTTATAATCTAGTGTATAAAAACTTTAATATTGACAAGAAACATTGATAGAAAAAAAATTAATACCTAGTCATAAATAATGTAATTATTTTTTTTGTAATATATAAAGAAATAATTGAAATTATGACGACCAATAATAATTAAAGATATGTATTATATGATACTGTACAGGATTCTTATAGATTCAATAGATATCAGTTTCTGTGATAATGTAACATTCAATCAGAAAGTTACATATTCGTGTAAATTAAAACAGTAAATCAATAGACAATATAATAGAGTAATATTGTAAAAGATAAATCATTTTCATATATTATCATTTTTTGATTTAAAAGTTTTTGTACAGAAAATTGCTTCTTGTCAAATTAAATTTTTTTTTCTTAAACTTTTTTTCTTTTTTTTTTTTTTTGTTTGTAAAAATTTTAAAAGAAATGTTAATGTTAATGTTATAAAATAAGCAAAAATATTTTTAAAAATGACTAATTTATCATAAATTTTTAAGATTTCATAAAATAGAAGATAGATTACAAAAAGAAAATTGTTAAAATTAAGACAATATGATTCTCAAATTATAGATTGATGCAACTATTTGTTAATACTCAATATAAAGTATACATATATTTAATTTGGTTTATAAAATGTAAATATATGAACTTTTTTGTGACTTAATTGCATAAAATATTTTAGTAATTAAATATGATTTTTTTAAAATTTGTAAATTATAATAAAATTCAACATTGAAAAGTAATAATTAAATATAAACATTTTTTTTAACAATAATTTCATCTTCGAATTTGCTGATCAATCAAAAATACTGCTCTAACAGTTACTAAGTTTTATTCTATATTATTATTTTATATATATATTATTATATATTTAAGATACTGACTTTTTACTAATGTATAATATTTTGCAAAAGAAATGTAAATGTATTTTTCAAAAATAAATTTCATACAATCTATATTTAATTTTTTTAATATTCACAATTATCTTCATTTATTATTATTTATTATTTAATTCCTTTCGAAAAACTATATTTTTTTAAATAATAATTTTAAGAATATTTATTCCTAAAATTTACAAATCACATTTAGTAAAATTTATTTCGTATTTACAATAGAGATTTTATAATATCCATTTTTAATTAATTATATTTATTCGTAAAGTTTTACTGTTTGCAAGAGAAATAATAGATCCATGTCATATTGATTCCAATAAAACAACATAAAATTAAACAACGAAATGAGAACAATCGACCAGAAATTAGCATTCCTTATTGTTTCTAATACGAGACATTTAACCCTTTTTACTTTATTTTCGAAAAATTAAAAGTTCATCAACATTGTCAGAAACATTCAACATCGAAATTTTTAAGTATCGGTATCTAAATTTAAATATCAGTCTCTGTATAGGCGTATCTTTAATGGCACTTTAATTATACGTTATTCCGTAATTTCATGCAGATTACGTAGGAGAGGCTGCGTGTGTGCGTTTATTTGTGATTACACAAACATAGCGATGGCGTTGTGCAGATAGATATTTTGAGAGCTCTTCGTGTCAGCTTTAATTCCTTCCCAGGGATTCCTTCGCGATTGCGGATTGCACTTGCACTCGTGTATTCAACATAAAATAGCTCCGTAGAAATTACATTTGCAATTTTCGAGCGCTAGTAACGTTGTTGGATAGTTGGTATATTATAGGGATAAAGAACGAGGCGAAATATAGTCCTATAATTTTCTTTTTTTTTTTTCCAAAAAGAAAATATGTAATTGTAAGCACAATCAAAATTTGTGAAATTCTTTCGGTGTTCATTATGTGGGATTTTAGTGGGAAAAAAAGAATTATGGGAGAAAAATGAAAAGGGGTTAGAACGAAACACATTTACGAGCAAAGTTTCTCGATCCTTTTCCAAGATGCAGTCAAAAGAAAGGTGGTTCTAGGTTCGATCCTGAGCTACCTATCACACGTAAGCTTTATCGGATTTTGTGCACCGGGCATGAAATCCCAAAATGCACGTATCATTTTGGCGCAAAGGTACAACTGCAATCCGGAATCGGATAGGAATTCTAAAAACTATTATGATTGATGGATCTAATTCACTGTATTTTACGCAATTAGGTCAAGCTTGAAAAAAAAAAAAAAAATAGTGCGATAATTTTGGATAAGAAAATATTAAAAAAAAAAAAAAATGAATTTTATTTTATAATATTTACAAAAAAAAAAGAAAAGAATTACAAAGAAAATAGAAGAATTTGTCTTCATTCGCATGAATGAAATTTTTACGTATTTCGTGTTATTATTTAACGATTCGTATAAAAAATTTTCATCAAATAATATTTTAAATCAACAAACAATATATTTTCACTCTTTAAAATATGAGAATATACAAAACGAAGTTATTAAGATAAATACGATGATAACACGACGAACGATGGACACGGTCATAAATGCAGATCGATAAATTCACGAAACGACAAGGAAATGATGAATCGTTCCGTTTTATCATCGTTGTTCTAATTACATTAATTTCGCAATTACAACACGCGTTTGCAAACTTATCTATATCTACCGATACGAAGAATGGATTTTTTTCAATCGTCGTTTTCAGCGAAACGAAAGAATTCATGACGCGTTACGCGAAATCGATTTTGAAACATGAATATCATTTCAATTTCGTCGAGTTCTCTCACGCTTAATCGTGAAATTTAAAAAAAAAAATTTCTCGAGTATCGATAAAATTCGAATAAGAATTTCATTCCGATTGAAACGACGATATTGCGGATGAAATAAGTTCGTTATACGTGAAGATTCAGTCTCGAGTTAAATTATTAAAACTTAAATAAATAATGAATCCCGATTAATTTCATAGAAAGAGAAGAGACATAGGCGATGGCAGCCTCTGTTTCGATTTCAATTTTGTTCGACGCAAAATTGAATTGAAAGCTTAGGTTTTTAGTTTTCATGGTCGACTCACGTTTCGCGAAAATATACGATTGTCCGGAAGTGGATTTCGGGAGGGATTGTTCCGTTTCTTGCCCGTTTTCACGCGATACGGCTCGGGTTACGTGAAATTAATTTCGATAAGTTGATCTCTAACGCAACATTTCCAGGGATGGAATTTCGGAGAGGATTTGTTTACGCCTGTGTTGCATTTTATCGCGTATGTTGCCCGGAAACACTGTAACGTTCATCACTTTTTTTTTTTTTTTTTTTTTACCGTTTTGTAGATTTTTCGAAAATCTACAAAAACTCGTTCAATTTTTAATAAAGGTCTATTTTTTACGATCATTTGGCTCCTGAATTTTTTCGACAGTTTTTATTAAAGCCCGTTCATCTTTGGCTAGGAATGTAACGAATAAAAGAAAAAGAAGAAAAAAAAAAAGGGAGGCCGCGAGGAGGGAGAAAAAAATAAAGGGAGTAAAAAATACGCGAAAACACATGAAAAAAGTAACTTCACGTGTATCGCGTGTAAGCGTTTATGAAAAAGCTTGGTTTACGAGTATGGCTCGGTTTTAATTTCGCTGGAAAGGCAGCTGTTTATTACAATTGCACCGCTGTAAACGCACCGCTCCACGATTCTCCGATTTATTCGAAGAAAGTAATCGGATGGAGGAACGCGCGTTAAAATAATTTTATCAACCGAGATCGAACCATTTTCTCCGAGTTTTTGATTTTCCATCATTTTTTTCTGCTTACTTCGACGACAGTGCTTATCACACATTTACTTATTCGATCGAATATTTTCATTCAAATATTTTCATATACCATTTATCGCAAATCCATTTATTTCACTTACTCTTTTTCCATAAACAATTAACATTGCAAATGGGATATCGAAATTTTCCTTTCATATTTTAAAATTAAAAAATCGAATCCGATATCACCCCACGTTCAATCTACCTCTGCACCAGCGGAATAAACGATATCCAGCAGCGTATCATTAACCTTAGAGTCAAGGATCCAATACAAGGAATGGGAAGATACAAGTTGGCTAGAAGTGGATCTACTCGGTAACTATTCACTCTTATTCACTCTCAAAGGAACCAAAGGATACCATTGAGGGGACCCACATGAAACAGGCCCTTCCACTTCGTCGAAATTTCTATCTAATAGCAAAAGATAAAATATTAAAATATATATCGGTTTTTGATTTACGTCTAATAATAATAAAAATCTTGTTCCACCAACTTTTCTTCGATAATAAATAAAATTGAATGCCATTTTCGATTTTGTAATCGATTTTCCATGATTTCATTTTCTTTAAACGGAATAGTAAGAGAGATGTAAAGATTTATGCATGGTTTAAAGTTTATCCTTAATGTTCTCTTGAACGGGATACTTTATTGCATGAAACGATTGCATCTCAACGAAGACGGATCTCCCCTTGATTTTTTTTCGCGCTCCCCGTCAGAATTAACGGTGTCGTTAAAACGGGAATTACCTATTCCTGGTCGCGCACGAAGTTTTTAATTCCTCGTCTGCCAAGCTGTAGCTGATCGAACAATAAAACCATAATGAATAATAAATGCGATGTTTTTACCGCTCGTCACAGCCAAGATTGTCGCGAATTTGTATCGATCGATTTTACGATTACCGTCTTTCCAATGAACCACGTTTTAACGAACTTCTATCCCAGTAATTTTTCATCACTCTTTCACAATTATTCTCTCTTTATCGATCACGCCCGCCAATTATATTATTTCAATTCTTGCGATCACATTTATTTAACCTAACAAAACGACACACGATTTTCACCCTCAATCGACACTTTCTTCATTCTGTTGAACAATTTCGACATTCCATCCCTTTCCGTCTTAAAAATTTTAACATCCCGACTCATAGAGGATATTATGAGATCGGGGGAAGATTTGTTTCCAAAACGTGTCCATCATAAAGGGGGATGGAAAGCGATTAAAAAAAATCAAGCGATCGTATTTGACACGAAATCAAAAAGAAAAAGAAAGAAAAAGGTAAAGAGACTCGTTTTTCTTATCCAAATTATCACAATTTCAATCCAACTTGCTCTCCCGTTGTGATGACGATTCTCCCTCAGCTGAATGTCATCGTGGATTAATTAATATCGGGATGGAGGAGGGAGATTGGAATCGAGGCATCAACGCGAGAAGGGAATCCTCGAAACAACCAACGCAAACGCCTCGGGAGAGTTGCAGAACATTTCACGCGAACCTCGGCCACAATTGCCGTGCGCTTCACGAAACTTCCCCTCCTCTGGAACCTGTTGATGCCACTTCTGCCGATGTTTTTTTGGTCCTCTCTGCCTTCAGTTCCAACCCTCGAGCGAGCATCGTTCGCCTCCCCTCCCAGAGAAATTTTCTCCCTTTCGTCGCCAATCGTGTTTTCCACTGCAGGCCGTCAAACTTGCAATTTTTCTTTTTCCTTTTTCCTTCTTTTCCACTCTTTTTTTTTTTTTTTTTTTTTTTTTTTT
>NW_006263366.1:151267-153804 GCF_000469605.1 Apis dorsata
AAGTTTTATCACTAGGGGAGTGGATACAGATTCGCGCGGTCGAAATTTTGCTCGCTTTGCGCCCGTCAGAGGCGGAAATTCGTTCCGATGCACGTTATGATTACCGTGTATGACGTGTATATCACGTGTAACACGATTAATCCTGCCTTATTAAATGGCGTAATTAATTAACGGCAGCCGTGTGCACGCGCGTGCAGCAGATATTAATTAAATTAGTTTCTATGTTTTCGTAAGATTATACAGGGTGACCAACTCTGGCGGCCGCGTTCGGTTGTGCCCGTTGCACGAGTTGCATCGGTTAATTACATCTAACCGGATTACGGGATGGATTGTGCGCATTCTACGAATACCGAGAGAGGGGAGGGGGGGTATTGTGCTTCCGCTAACGAACCGGGGCCGCCGAAAAGCTTTTGAAAATTACTCGAATATCTGAGACCGGACCAAATAATTCCCGATAATTAGATGTCGGTTTGTAATAACTCATTCTTAGAGAAGAGAACTTCGAGGTATTGCCATACCAGTTTAGTATAGTCAGATTTCGATTAATCGGGGATTGGCAAATGGTGCAATGAGTGCACGAATAAAGGTTTGGACGATGAAGGATTGGAGAGACGTAATATGGTAAAGAAGATCTTTTCTTTCCCTTTCGTACAATAATATAGCTGATAGAGCTTGTACTTTTATCTCTTTTGAGAGGGGGAAAAAACAAGGGAATGGTTCTATTTTTTCCCTTCCCTCCCCGGCGAGTAGTTGTTGAGAGTAACAATTTTGTTTCGTTGCTACGAATGCTTAATTGCTTAATCGTTCTTCCTCCTTGTCCTCTCACTCGAACAAAATCGCTTTCGCGCAACTGCTACTATTTATCAACGTCCAACGATCTAACTGGATAAATAATTTTTCCAGATTCCTGAGAGTGATTTTCACCCTCAAGTTATTTCGTCTTATTTTCGTTCGATCCTCTCGCAACAGTATATATATATAATAATTGATCGATTAATCATCGAATCATCCTTCTCGAGGCAAATTCGAAAATCGAATTGAAGATAATTCGAAAACGTTTGTGTTTGTGCTATTCTCTTCTTTTCGAGAGTAAAGATTATCGCGTTTCGCGAGAAATGGATAAAAACGATTAAAAATGAAATTGGGCGAAATTGACGATTGTCCTCGTTGGAAGACAAACAAGTAAATCGCTTTCTCGATCCATTATTCGATCCTGTCTGCCTGCCTCTTGGACGAATAAATCGATAACGATATATCTCCCGTTCCACGTTGTCCTACAACCGTTCGATATTTGTAATTTAAATATATCGGAGCTTTTCTTCTCTCGGGTGTCTTAGTGATAAATGGCTCTCCCTGTCCCTCCTCCCTAACAGGTAAGTCGTAAACGCTCAAGTTTTTCTGGTCATCGGGAAAAAATGGGAGGAGGACGGGAGAAGACACGCGAGGAAATAACGTCTCAACATGGTCTGTAATAAAACGAACGGCCCGGGTTCACGAAAATGGGGCAATATTTCGCGAGGGAGAGGCGCGCGCTTGTCGAGCCAGCAACACTACGTGTAATTGGTCTTAATCGGTGAGTCAGACG
This sequence comes from Apis dorsata, assembly GCF_000469605.1. Classification (NCBI taxonomy): domain Eukaryota; kingdom Metazoa; phylum Arthropoda; class Insecta; order Hymenoptera; family Apidae; genus Apis; species Apis dorsata. The sequence goes on from NW_006263366.1 coordinate 152,853, forward strand.
ATTATGTCAGCGTCGAGCTACTCTTTTTTTTTTTTTTTTCTTTTTTCGTATCGATTAGGTTATTCTTCCATTTCCTGACAAGGCCGTGGTTAATTGTCCAGAAAATGATTAGTCAGTCAGGATGGTTTCGAATTCTTGAATCTGGACAGCCATGTGTTCCTCCTCGTTTAAAACGTTGCCACAATTATTTTGACAATATTCGTTGAAAAGGTTCAAGAGATAGGTTATATTATATCATTCATATGTTGAATTACGTCCAATTTAATTGTTAATTATCTTTATTGATTTGTTTAATAGAAAATAACATTTGCATTGGATGTTTAATTTACTATTAATTTCTCCGTATTGGTAATTGTATTTTAATTACAAAAATTAAATTTATTGCTATTGTGTTGCGTGTTCCAGTATGAAATGTTTATCCTTGTTCTTATTTCCATATATATAAGAAGAAAAATTACGATAAATTATGACAACAATTATGTATTTGATTAAAATATATCTGACAGGTATAATGAATATTGAATGAAATACGAGAAGAAGAATAAGAAAAATAAGAAAAGAAAATTTCTATAAGTTTTCATGAGAATTGTTGTTTTAATCCATCGAATGGTTTTTTTTTTATTTTAAAATGCACTTCCAATCGCAATACCGCCCGCGGACTTTCTCTTCGTCGATCGATTGTTCTCGAGTCTTTGTAAATTTAAACAGCTCTAAATTCCATTAGAATATACTCTCCGTTTAATAGTTATCGAGCGTGTGAATCGATTTTATTTAACAACCTGTTAATAACAACGATTAAACGATTATTTTTATAAAAATAAAAGTTTCGAATTTCAAACTCGAGCGGTTCGAGTAGATACAATTAGTGACATTTCGAGAACAGTCAACAGTTTTCACTTTTAAACCGTATTTAATTCTCACTTTTTTCTTTTTTCTTTTTTTTTTTTTTTTT
>NW_006263366.1:153849-155205 GCF_000469605.1 Apis dorsata
TTTTTTTTTTTTTTTCGTTCTGAAAGAATTTACTACACTTTAATCGTGACAATTTCGCTGAACTTTCGCTCGAATTTCCCCGTTAAGAGAAATACGAAACCGGCGCTAGTCTAACCGATTGCAACGATTCTTTCCTTCTTTCTTCGTTTTCTCTTGATAAGTTCGAAAACCTTGTTCGTCTTAGTCGCGCAAAAGAGCAAGGAAAGTAATTACAGATAGGAAATTGCTCGAGGAAAATGAGCTTTCCATTGGCTCCCATGATGGATTGACGTTTAAATCAGAAATAATTATTTGTCGTTTAAATGGTGGAATAAATTTGCCGCCCGGCCGCGGAGTGTAATGCCGCGAAATTATTGTTCCTTGAAAACGCGCTTAGGCTCCTTCGCGAATTAATTCCCCGGTTCCAGAGGTAGAGTGAAGTTTCCTCGTTCATTCATCGATCCAAGTTTTTAACTTTCTCAAAAGAGGTTGAGTCCCGTCGCAAAAGTCTACTAATCAATTAGATTCGAAGTGGCTTTTCCTTACCTAAATCCTATAACCGCTCCTTCTTCCCACGAAGCAATTTCTTTTTATCGAATTATCTTTCGGAGATATAGGTTGAAAGATAAGTCTGTTCGCGGAAAAACTTTCATCGAATCGAAAATTTTTAACGTGTATAATTTGCAAAAAAGAAAAGAGAGGGAGATGCGTAGAAAATTTCTAACGTAAAAAAAAAAAAAAAAAGAAAAAAGGAAAAAAAAAAGGAAAAAAGAAACTTAAATATTATCAGGAGGAACAATTAATCATCTCCTATTAGATTAGAATTAAATGGAAGAAAAAAAAAATCGGTCGATCGGTCGAATATTATTTAAAACTCGTCGAGAAACGGCGCACTTAGCCGACGAACAAGTGTCGCGTACTCGACACCGATTCGTTTTTTTCTCGCGTTACAACATGACGCATAACTTATCGATAAAAAAAAAACTTGAGACATTCACAAGCTATCGTCGAGGAGAACAATTGCATCGTGTGACCAAACATGTAATTGGTGGTAGGGATTTCTTCGCGCTATAAATGAACAGTATCCAACCCGATTTATTCGTTTGTTTCGCAGCCCTCGACCAAGCTCGTATCGATTTCGACCAACGAAACGTCATCGGACCGCGATGGATCGCTTCCTGCTTTTCGTCCTGTTGTTCACCGTTTTGCCGTTCACAATGTAACGAAACACATTCGTTCTTACGATCGTTCGTTATGCGAAAGTTGAAAAGAGAAAAGTGGTTGCGTGGACGACGAAAAAAATTCGATCGAAAGATATTCTTCGTGTTCTTTTAACAATAAATAATAACAATTCGAAAGTTTTTTTTTTTTTTTTTT
>NW_006263366.1:155327-157905 GCF_000469605.1 Apis dorsata
TCGAGAAATCACGAAACTTTCGTGAAAAGTGGTTAAGATTGGGGAAAGAAGTATAAGATAGAACGAGGGAAAAAGAATAATGAAAATTTTTGAGAATAATATCCTTAGTTGTAAAATTTTTCGTTATACGATTTAAAAATGGCAATTTGTTAATTTGGAATCTTTGCAGACAAGAAACAGTGGAAGAGGGAGGCTGCAAATGCGCGGTATTTTCCAGGCAAATATCGAAATCAATCATTGAACGTGCCATTCCCTATAACGTCACGTGCGACAGCGAAGGGGAGGAGAAGTGTCAACAATTGTGCGTTGCTTTGGTCGGTAAATAATCACCGCATGTTTCGATAGTAGACTGACAAACGTCAGAAAGATAGGTGTAATTTTGTGCAGGCCGAGAGCGCTAGGGACCAGGCACCGCAAATGATTTGCAAAAAGCTGAATAACAACGTGGAAAATCTTCAAGTAAGTTTCTAAAACTTCTCAACAACGATATTTTACATAATTAAAATATCCTCGATGCGAAAGGTTGATTAAAAAATGAAAATGCGAAATATTTTTTTCAGGTCGCCGTATACGCGAAAGTGTGCGAAGCGACCAGCTGGAAATTCACAGGTTTGAAAGCAGCGGATCCAATTTGCTGCCACGAGGGGAAAAGCATAGCTTGTGACGAGCCACTCCCGATGATCGAAAACTAAATGAACTCATTCTCAATTATTCCGTAACCCATTGATTAGTCCATTGTGAAATTTTACATTAACCAACATTTGCAAAACGTTTATTACTTTATCGCTGGTTAATGAACCCGCCTGTTGTTCGAATACCCGTTATAAATGTTTAATCATTATCGATCCAATTATGAAAATAAATACGTAATCCGGTTTAATCGAGTCGAAAAAAAAATTCAATTTCGCCACTTAGATCTCGGATTCCAAAGATATTTCCTTTCCGCGTTTCATTTCAATATGGGTCGAATGTCAAAGATTCCTCCAGGAACAAAAGCATCGGTTTAAAAGCATCAAATCCCACAATCCCCTTTTCGCGCCAATCTTTAAAGATCTTTCGAAACGATCGATACTCGTAAACGATAACGCGAACCATCTTTCGAGATAGAAGTAGCCGAGTAGAAAACCACGTTTCCACCAGATATCTTCTATTTCGTGGATAGATGTTCCAACAATCTCTTCTGCCCTCGACTAGATCGAATAGAGAGGTTTGTTATCGCTCCTGTCTCGTTTCCTCCCACTTGAAGAATCGCGCCTTCCAAGAAACTCTCTGTACCTTGCCATTTCTGCAAGACCATTGTGTGCCCACGGTTTTGTCGTCTTCCACTCCTCCTCCTCCTCCTCCTCCTCCTTTTCCTCTTCTCGATTTAATGACCGCGCCATTTTCGCCCGGTTCCCTATCGGTTTCACGAATTCTCTCGCTCAATTCCTCTTGCTCGTGTCTGAAACAATTTTCTTCTTCCAAATTCATTCGTTCGACGAACAACACGTTTGTTTATTCCCCCCTCCCTCGTTTAATCGAAAGAGTTATTGTTGCAGCCAGGAACGTACACACGAATACCAAACCAGAATCGTGTTTTGCGTCTACACGCGTTGATTCGTCACACCGACTGACTTCCTTCTTGGGGACAAAAGGATCGAGAACGAGGACGAACGACTATTTTTCGCTGCTTACTTAGTTTCCACGTACAACATCGCGTGGAGCTTTACACGCTGACTTTGACTACTAGCAGCTGGTGGTTTGTCCAAGAAACGATGATCGGTATATGTTCGAGCGCGTTGAATTGTCGATACGATGCCAAGCACATCGTCGCAATTTGTAGCAAAGATTTTTTTTAATCTAATTTTGGAAAAGAGTAAACCGCGTTGATTAACGTTATGGTGAATTATAAAGCAACTATCTCTCTCGTTATTCTCTCGAAACATTGCTCGATATTCTATTAATCGATTGTCAGGTAATTTCCAGTCATCAAATATCCTTAATCATACGATTGGTTATATAGTACAGCACCGGTAAATCCATTCGTGATAATTTGCGTTTCATATCGCAGTATATTTCTTCGCATCCTATCCACCACGCCCGTGTCGTTCTAGCACAATTAAACGAAACGGAAATTAAGGTAACTAACCGTGAGTTTCCGGTCCTATCTTATCGTCCAACTTTCCTGAATATGCGCGTATGTTGTATTCGTACTACTATGCGTTATTTCGAATCGTATTGGATTTAGATATTTCATATTTCTTTTTTTTCACAAGGAACATTATTTAAATCGGTGAAAATGATTAAAGAAAAAAAAAAAGGTTTTTTTTTGTATCTTGTCTTTTGTAAAAATGATACAATAATATACCGCTACTACTGGTTTTTGAAACCAGTTTTTATTTTTGCAAAAAGTCGGCAGGAGTTTCGTATATTTTCGCCCGAATTTATCCCGTTAAAATACGAAAAGTTTCTCCTCATCGGATAATACGTTCGATAGTGATATATCAACGTGTCGCAGTTATGCATGTTTCCTTTTGAAATGAAATCGTAAAAATTTTGATATATGATTTAAATAAAAAAAAAAAAAAAAAAAAAAAAA
>NW_006263366.1:158167-166261 GCF_000469605.1 Apis dorsata
GTGAATTTAAAGGAGAACCACCGGAAGAAATTACACATGAAAAGATATATAACAAATCTTTCTGAAAATAAATTTCCATCCAAAAAATATTAATCATTCTCTATTAATCCTTACTTTCGATTCTATTTCAAACGTGTCACATATATCCAGCCACACCCAGACCATAATTTCGATATATTGTACCCGCATAAACATCGACAAACAGACGAATGATTGCGTATAATAATTGACCTTCAACCCTTCAACTATTGACTGCTTCATGGCACATTGTCCATCGTTTAACTTATTTATCTCATGAAAAAAAAAAATAACCAGCGTTAAAAGGAACCAACGTTGAAGAAGAAATTTGCTCCGCCCTTCTTATACGATAAATCTCAATCAAAGCGAGGATGAACTAGCGGCAGCTTATAATATGCGTCGCGCAATCGAATCTCGAGGGATAATACCGGCACATTTCCGATGAGTGAGCTACATTTGCGTAAATAATTCTACAGCGATAGGATCATCGATGCACGGGGATTACGATGCGCATACAACGTTAGTTTGTTAGTAGGGATATTAGTTTCCAGATGTTCCGCGTGTGCAAATGAGGACAAAGGGAGCGAGACGATAGAGACTTGCGGAGGATACGTGTCCCGCCGATCCAATTATCTCGAATGCAAAGCGGAGGAGGAGGACCTGCCTATTCCATATTTTCATCTAGATATAATTTCTTTTTCCCGCCATTTTTAAACATCCTTACTCGAGATGGCATCGTCAAGGAAGTTATCGAGGACGAGTTTCAAAAGTTCCAATTTCGATCCAATTTTGCTCCAGTTTCGCATCCCGAATCGTATTGTCGTTGCCATTAACCACAAACAGTAATTTATCTCTATTAGTTGCGTGTCAGGCTGTGATTAAGGTATCGACGATCTCGATACACTGCGATGATTAAACGAGATAATAATATCTCGATTGCCAAGAATTTTATTTAGGAGAATGAAATGTGGCGATATATACACGTGTATATCGATGTTTCTCCTCTCAATTTGTAAAGTTTCACAATTATCCATTTATTCCCTCCTTTTCCGTGAATTTAATTTTAGGCAACGCCTCTCCATTCCATATTCCCGTACACTGTTTGCTCCTTTCTTCTATCCTCCCCTCCCCGTATTTCGATCTCTTTTTCCGTTCAAAGGCATTCATTATGTCCACCTCTGCCGGTGACTTGGAATTAATGGAGCGACGCTGCTTCAAACGATGACGTCGGAGCCAGTCCACGGACAAATTACCTTTCGGGGAAATTTTTCGATCCCTCCCCGAAAGCATTTGCGAAAAAAGGAAAAAAAAAAAAGAAAAAAAAGAAAGGCTCACGCGTATCTTTTCATAAAGATGTTCCGACCGTTCATTCGTCCGTTGACGAATTACGCACGCGTCATCAGCTAATTGCTAATCACGATACCGCTAATGCACGTGCTTCACCTTCCCCGTAACAGGGAACCACGCCGCCACCAACTACACGAGGCACGAGCAGCGCAAACATTACCTTAGAGCCCTTAAACCGGGCTTAATCCTCTGCATGCCTTTCACGCCTCCTTAATGTCGCTTCACCTCGCACGCCACGCTTGTTGCCCCATATGTGGACGCTCTCCACGCTCTCCCCGTGTTCAATTATGACATCCCGGATATAATCGCTATCCCCGACCTTCGAGGAGGGGCAAAATCTCGCTACGCGATAAATATTTATAATAATCTTCGATTAGGACGGGTTCGATTAGAACGGGTGCGTTGATAAGTGGCAGGTCGATAAGTCGTTTCCAAGTTTCTTCTTATCGTATGAGTTGATGCGATCACGGCTGGTATTATGGTGGAAAAAGTGGAGGAAATCCTTCGAACGATCGTTGAAAACTTTTCGATGTAATGGAAGAAAAAAAAAGAAAGAAAGAAAGAAAGAAAGAAACAATGAACGTGTTCTTTGGAAAATACGAAAATACCAATTTGTTCGTCAAAGTAAACGTGTGATTACGATAATAGATCGGAAATTATTCGCTATAAGAGTTAACCTCTTAACACCTCTTTCAAATAAGTTGACAAGCGTTAACAGCGTTCGAAAGCACGCTCGACGAGTGCGTTTTACGCTCTCGTTTTAACGATCCTTAGGCACAACGAAAATTGTACAATCACAATATTTTTCCGCCCGTCAACCGAGCGGCGGAACGACGTCGCGTCAGATGTATTCGGTCGTAATTATCTACGCTCGAACCACTCTCCCCTCTCTCCTCCTTCTCCCCCTCCTTCTCCCCTCCCGATCGTTAAGCCACACGCACGCTGTCGCAATACATCCGCATTCACGTGACGTGCAAACACCAGGTTAGTCGCCTTAAGCTTGCACCAGCCTGCTATAAGCTTCCCGTGTCTCCTCGATGTCGCTACAGATCATACGTTACATGTTACTTCGGCCGGAAACCGAGGCGTACGAAACTCTCTACTCCACGTACGATTCCTGGCAGCGTGTCTGACGCAATCACAAAGATGTACTTATACACGTGCGTTTACGCATCCATTAATCTTACGTATTCGGCATTCCTGCTTTGCCGGTCGTGGATTAATAGCAGCGATTATTACTTGCTCCCACTGATTGCTCTTCGTTTGATGTTCCAATGTTGAATTGCATTCAAGCTATACAAGGTGCTGCTGCTTTTCGTGGAAAAAAAAAAAAAAGAAACAAAGAGACGTTAAATAATCCGAAAATTATTCTCTATCATTTTGCCTATCATTACATCAGGATTACATCAGGATTAATCGGCAATCTTTTAAATATCGAGATTTATTTGTCTCGAGGGAGAGCATCTTATTCATTTCTTTTACGAAGTTGGGTCGAAGAAAAAATCTTGGCTACGAATTGGAAGAATTCGGGAGGGGAAGGTAAAGGGAAAAAGGTCGAAGAATCGCGTGATAATAATCGGTTAAATAGGTGGGTGGTAGTTAAGTGGGTGGATCGGAAGCGGAAGACCGCGGTTCGGCACCGGCGGAAACTTGGTGGCCTATTAACTTATTGCGTCTTCTAAGTTCCCGCTAAACTGATATTAATTACTGTACTCTCCGGAGCTCTAACTTTGGCTTGTTGTCGCGTCAACTTCCCTTCCCCTTCCCCTTTGACCTACTTTCAAATTTCCCCTCTTCCTCTTTTTTTTTTCTCTCTTTTCCTCGCATCCAACTTCTCGCACCCTTTTCAAACGATCCCTCCTTAAAAGACGCTTTTAAGCATCGTTCAAGATTCGTTCGTGGAGCTATAAGGATGAAGGGATGAAATTTAGAAAGGAATAGGGGGAGGGGAGAGGAGAAGATGAAAATGTCGAACGATGGAAAATGACCCGATTAATTCGATATCCTTGCGCGACAAATTGTCCTCGCTGGTATCGCGTTGGCACCAGTTTTCAAGGTAACCTACACCTACCACAGGTCGAATTACACGTATATAATGGGTATATATATATATATATATGTATATATATATATAGGGATAAAGAAAAGCGGAGGGGGAGTTTCTGCGAAACCGCAAAACCAATAGTGTTGCGCAAGCATCTTTCACCGAGAAAATATTTCCCACTAGACGCTCCTACAAGAGTCTTATATACGATCTGGGACCGGATACGAGTAAACACGATTCTTGTTCCCCGACCGTGTCCCTCGAGATGAACGAAAATACGGTGGATTTTTAACCGCAAACAACCCGTTGAAACTTGTCGTGAGCAACTGATTTCGCGTCTTATCGACTGACTCGAGGATTAACGGTGTATATATTCTCGTATTTGATTACATTCACGTGCATGGTAATCTTTCAGGATTTAGATAAAAAAAAAAAGAATCTTTCAACGATCAGCGACATACACGGAGGCAGAAGACAGGAAGATTTAGAAGAGAGGTGGTAAAAAGAAAAAAGAAAAAAGTTTGTAGACACAAATAATACGATGATAAATATTAGACGAATTTCAATCAAAAAAATTTCGACGTTAATTCGAAATGCGTCGGTCCCATCGAGATAATAAATTCGTTTCCCCGACTCGGGGATCCGTGCAATTTTCCTTCCTTCGTCCGAAATACGCTGTCCGTGTCGGCGAATGTAACGGGGAAAATAAACGTTCGATGTGATTTTCACTGTACGATTGATCCGTGATTCCATTGATTCCGGCACTGAATGCGCAACACATTGAAATAACATCCACTACCATTCTCGATTCGACTGGACAGTATTATAAACCTTCCGTCTGAAAATCGTTAATTGTTTCTTGTTGGACAAAGGATTAAAACGAAATAGCAGGGGAAAATAGAATTGTACGTGCAAAAGGAAAATTGAAAATATTTGCAAATTTTCGCATAGAGAGAGAGAGAGAGAGAGAGAGAGAGAGTGTAAAAAGCAAAAGTGTATTTGCCAGGGATTAATATTTCCAACAGGAGTTATGTTACAACTTACTAATTGAATTTCACGATAATGTCTCTATCGTCGATTTTGTATACGTATTACATTATATTATAAACGATAAATTTTGCATGTATCATAATTATATTAATTCTATAATTTTTCATAGATTATTTCATCGTCACATTTATTCGAGGATACATAAGTAAATAATAATTGAAATCATCGTCGAATCAATTAATATCTAATTTGAATTTTACATCACGACGCTCGGCCGTTTTATTCCACGCCCGTGTAAATTCGTCGTCTCGTTGAGATTTTAATGGTCCTTTAGAAAATATAAATTAAACTCCTCCTAAAGCGGCATAAATCCCATTCCCGCTCTCTAAACGGGGGATCATTTGTTACACTCCACCGCGATAATACGTCGATATTATTAAATTCAATTAATCGAATAATTAATTCGCTAATTACTTAATGTCAGACATTAACACACAGCAATTTACAACGCGTAATTCGGTTTCGTTAATAACGTTACCCGGGACGCATCGCTCGGGAAATATCGCTGGACAAATTCATCGATCTGCTTATTGGGAACAAGCATGTCTCGTTCAATTATGAATTTCCATCCCGTTACTTTAGGGGCGAGAATTGAATGGACGATAAAAATACACGAGTCGTACAACAACAAGTATTTGTCGTTGAACGTCGACCACCTTCTTTTGCCCGAATTTAATAGGTATTACGCGTGCTATTTTTATCCTTTTTCAAGCGGCTGACTACTTACCGACTCGTACCACTCGCAGGTTTAGAGACAAGGCACGTCTCGACGATTATCTACGACTTTCTCCCGCCCTCCTATTTCCGAGGGGAATAATTATTATTCTTTCGCATGTTCCACCCTCGACCCTTTGCTTTTTACGTGTTCCACGAACGGAGGAGGGATCTTTTCCAACGAAATTCACGGCGCAAAGAAAATCGCCTTAACAATGGCCCCCTCTTTCCCGCAACTTGCGTTTCTATCTCGCTAATTACGAGAGAATTGTATTCCTCTTTTGAATTTGGAATTTGAGGCTCGTGTAAAACACGTGCTGTAATTTTCCTTCTCGCGAAGAAACGAAAGAACGCGTCGCCGTTCGAGGGGCAAAATGTAAAATGTAAATATCCGTGTTAAATGCTATCGAAAATAGGAGTCGAGCGCGGAAGGGGAAGGGTGTATTATCGGTGAAACAGTTGAATAAAAAGGGATTAAATAATTGCTGGAAAATTTTCATTTTTATAAACGAAACGAAATTATACACGGGTTAATTTTTCTTTGTAAATTCTTTTATAGAGTAATGCGTTTTAATTGGTCCCTTGTGGCGCGCAAAAACTTTTTAAACCTTTGGAAAATCTTTTTAAAATGATTTGTAAGGGCAATTATTAGATTCATTAGAAACGGGGGACAAACGAAACGTCGTTCGATTCTTTCCTCGAATAAACTCTCCCGTTCCAAACGATTTTGTTTTCCTTTCCGTTTGTATCGCTCTTTTGATGCCTGGAATATTCGTTATTCCACTTTTGTACTTTCAAACTTCATCCCTATCTCCTTTTTTATTTCCGTTTCTATTCAAAGATCAAATTTTTTTATCGTAGTTTATTCAAATATATTTAAACAACGTAGCCAATTTTATCTGTAAATTGTGGCTAATAAAAAAAAAAAAAGAGAGAGACTACAAAATAACAATTGCGAAACTTCGTGGTAAGATAAAGATGGAAGAGACAATAAGAAGAGGAAAAATAAAACGGAAAGGGAAAGAAGTTGAAGAAGAGAAAAGAGAAAGGGTCTCGAGATTTAACGTTTATCGTTATGCAAATTCGTGTAATCGTTAAGGGAATGGGAAAGATTAAGACACCTACCTCTATTCGTTATGAGACTCGTTATGAGATACGTAAGAGTGGGTCGCAATTTTGCTTATCGAATCATTTTTTACATTCATACGAATTGTGGTTGTGAATATATATATATATACCGAAATGTGAAATATTTGAGGCATGAACATCGCTGCTAAATTCAGGGAAGAAAATAAATACAAAGACTCGTAATAACGAGTGGTACGTGGCGAGTTGATGGAGAGGGAAGAGAGAGAGAGAGAAAAAAAGTAAAAAAAAACGCAATTGCGCGACGAGGGAAACGAGAAATGATAAATAATTCGATGGATTCGGACAAATCGGGGAAACTGGGGCAGAAATGGCGGTGAATTTTAATAAAAATCGACAGATTTTTTTTTTTTTTTTTTTTTTCAAGATTTCAAAGTTGGAGGGACTGGTAGTCCCTCCTTGCGGGTCCGGCGTTATAATGATTGACGTGCCCGAACGTTTCGCGGAAACGCGTGGTCGTCGTTCGTTAAAAAAAAAAAAAAAAAAGAGGGGAGGAAAAGCATATTTCAGGCGCGCACCAACGATTCACAGAGTACACGAGCCGGGCAAACGAGAATTAATCAGCATTTTCTCCGGCGTGGCCACCGTTTTGAAATGAAATTTCACCGAATCGAACGTAACTCCGATAAATAAATGTTTGTAATAAATTAAGGGGAATAAATTCGCGTTTCGAGGAGGGGAGAAATGGTTTCATCGCTAAATAAACCGAGATGGTAATCGTCCTCCGCCGCGGTCCCGCATTTAAATTCCCAATTAGAGAGCCGGTATCGGGCGGCGTCCAGGATACGGCGTTCGGATATTTTTCAATGGTGGTGGATCGGTCTTGAGGGCGGTAATCGCAACGATCTTCCCGTCATGTAAATCTCTTGGAAACGTTTCCCAGGCCCACTCCACTTTTTTTTCCAACTCTCTTTCCGCCGTTTTTCCTCTCCCCTTCTCTCTGTCGTCTCTCCTTTTTTCCCTTTTCTCTCTCTCTCTCTCTCTCTCTCCCTTTCTCCTCTCCTCTCCTTTTTGTTTTAAACTGAGCCACGTAATGGCGCTCGGTACAGTCGGTTATCCCCGCCGCGTCGTAATTAATCCTCCTCGCTAGGAGCGTGCAAAAGCGGAAACTCTGGAACCGTATCGTTCCCTTTACCTTTATCGTCGATGTCTCTTCTTTACTCGTTACTCGATCGGCGTTGAAACACGAACGAAACACGTTTAAATCACTCTTTCTGCCCCCCTTCCCCCGATCGACGTATATTTTAATTATCTGTAACGCGAAGGCGGTTAACAAAGGCGGTTTATTTAAAATACAGCTCTCAGGGAGGAGTGAGAGAAGAGAGCGTTGTTATTGATCGCGAGGGAGGAAAAGTGTGAAATAATCCATCGGATCAATCACCTCCATCTCCCCTTTCCTTCCTTCCTTCCTTCCTTCCTTCCTTCCTTCTCGCGGTCTTGTCTTAAAAAGTTTTAATCCGTCATTTCTTCTCAACAACGTTCGTTCCGTTTCCCGGGATCGAATAACTCGGCGGGATTGGAGTCGATAGAAACCGTTATTGCGATACAGTCGGACAGTTATCGTGTCCGCTTCTTTTCGCCTCTCTGCTCGATAACGCGCGTAAAAAACACTTGCCGGGGAAGCACCGGCTGCGTAAACTCTAACAATTTGTGGCCCCGGCACAAATTTAACGGAATTTATCGAACTTCACTCGGCCACGATAATTATAATGGACCCCCCTTTCCAAACGAAGAGAGAGAGAGAGAGAGAGAGAGAGAGAGAGAGAGAGAGAGAG
>NW_006263366.1:166426-168534 GCF_000469605.1 Apis dorsata
TTCCGGCCTACCATCCGCCATCAATTTGATCTCTGGCAAGCCAGATATACCGATACATGTACATATATGTACACGTATATAGATACACCGATTCTTGCTTAATCGTTTCATTCGGCCAGATATCGTAGCGTAATTTAATTTACACGAATCTAAACGGTTGTTGTTTTCAAGAATAAATTAATCAAGAAGACATGGAATTACATGGATGATGTGTTACACCGTTAAAGTATTTTTTAGTTAGAAATTCTTCCAGCGAGATAGAGGAAACGAATCGTACTTTTGATGATATTATATTTTATATATTGTAATGTAATTGTAAGTAATGATTTTTTTACGCGATCTAATAATGTCTGATTCCATGATCGCAGATCCTATAGATTGATTTAAGAAAGAAAAAAGAAATAAATTCATGCCAGAAGATTTATAGCTATCGTGAATTGAATCGTGTTCGAAGAATTTTCCAGAAAATAATTTGGTCAAATTGTCAGATCTCCATTTGCCGATTGATCGTTCTAACAATTTTCTTTTATCCCAGTTCGGTGGATATATATCTCTCTTCCTCGTCGTGATTCGTTTCGTCGTCGATAAAATGTGTGGCAGAGTGCGTCAGCCAAGGTTTATCAGCCCGCAGGTCGAATCATCAGGCAGATTGAATGAACGAATTAAGTTTTCATTGGTCGATGCGTTGCACAAGCTACGTTTTCGTTGTCCCCCCTCTTTTGTTCCAGCTACTCCAGTTTCTGTCTACCGTCTCGTTTTCCATCGCTTTCATACGCTTTTATACGTTCGAATCTCGCATTATTATTTCGATCCCACGATTCAACGTTGACACGAAATTCTCACGTGTACGATTTATATAAAAATAATCGATAAAATTCAGACTTGGGAACTGTATCTCAAAATATAGTTTTTTGAAATTTTTGCGATGAAAATTAGGAAAATGGGAAATTTTATAAAAATGTCGGACAAACATTCGGTCTCGATCGAGTTTCGAGTGTTTGAAAATTTTTGCGAATAATGGCAATTGATCGATCGAGATAAATGAAAAGTGAAGAATCGAGAAACGCTCTTTCGTAATTATACTCGAATCTAATTTCGAGAGATTTCTAATTGAGACAGTCGATCCATGATTCCATGATCGGAACATCGCAAGTATAGGATTGCGAAATTAGTGTCCATTTTACTGATGCCTGTCATCATTTAAATTTGATAATTTGTTTACGTTTAATCCACGATTCTTTGCTGAAATTTTCTTTCATTTTCTGGGAAGAAAAAATGAACTCATATTTTCGAAAAGTCATTTAGGAAATGACATCGCATACTTATTTATTTTGAAAATAATGCAAGTCCACTTACTCTAATTAAATTATGCTTCGGGCAAGCAAAGGGGGAAAAATTATGAAAATCGTCAAAAACGAAAAAGCCTAACTTGTTTGGCGCATGAAATGTCGTTTCTTCGAATAAAATTTTATTATCTCGGATACATACCAAAAAATATCGCGTATTTAATTAACACAATTTAATACGATACAATAACTTTATCGCACATATAACATCACATATTTATAAGATAGATTTTCGTTTTTAGAATTTAATAAACGACGCGTTTAAAAGCGGCAAAAGTCGCATCCGTGTTCTCTTTCCGTATCTGAAAGTACAAAGGAATCTCTATCCGCGAAAAAAGAAAGTCTATATAAATACTTTATCGAAAAAGTCGGACAGAAAGTTACTGTTCATCGTTTCAACGGGGACAGTCACAATTTTATATATATATATCTGCTCCCCTTCCTCCTCAACTCGCGTCACTCCATCTCCAAAAATACACAAGAAATGGAAACCCCTTGCTGAGTAAACTCGGTAAACATCGATTCCTCGACTAACCTTGGACCGGGTCCTCCAACTTCCGGTTCGCGAAAGTGGACCGGCGCTTTTATCCTGCGTCCGTTCCTTTTTCTTTCCCGCAAAAAACGGAAACAATCGGTTCCGCGTCCCGGGACACGAGAGAGGCGAACCACGTTTCTCTCCACGAAAAATTGATTCCCTTTTGCCGGTTGTAAAAAAGGAACGACCCCTCTCCCTTCCCCTCCCTTCCCCTCGATCGCCGCCAA
>NW_006263366.1:168603-171779 GCF_000469605.1 Apis dorsata
ATAATCCACCGATCCTCTCGCGTCCATTCTTATTTTCCCGCTCCCCTCCCCGCGCTCGAAGAAGGCGTCGCGACGATCGGACGGGCGGACGGACGCGGCGAGGACCAAGCGAGCAGCAACCAGACTGGGAACGCCAGAGTGCCCTACGACTGCGCCGCGTGCACATCCCTGCCTCCTCTCTCGATCGCTCGCCGGGACCACTTAGATAGATCATCGGTTTTCCAACCAAAGTGTATCGCGATCCACGGGCAACGCGTCGATAAATCACAATTGCAGTTCTTCTTCTTCTTCTTCTTCTTTTTCCCAGTGTTTTCAAGTGCGTTCTCGTGCGTTCCCGAACGCGTTCTTGTCGCTCTCCTCTCCTCCATCCTGTTGGATCTTTCGAATTTTTGGATCCAGAGTGAGAGAGAGAGAGAGGGAGAGTTTTTGGACGTCAACGGAAGAAAAGATCGTCCACGATCCTGCTTCTCCTCCCATCGGATAACTTTCGCGATTCTATCGTGATCGTCTACCGGAGGAATTCGTAAGAGGAATCCCCGCGTTCGTAAAATGCGCGCACCCTGACGAGCTACCGATAAGTGACACCGAGTTCATCGAGGGCCTGTATCGATCGTTCCTTCCATCGAGCACCATCGAGCACCTTACGATGCCCGCTCGACCAAAGGGTTGAGGATAACATAAGATAAAAAGGAATCGTGCGCGGGAAGAAAGAGTTTTCGCGAAGATCGCCGAAGAGAGAGAGAGAGAGAGAGAGAAAGAGAGAGAGGAGCGGATCGAAAGCGATGCGTTGAGCCATCGATCACGGAGCGGCGCGGGGATGAGCGAGGCGTTCAATTAAATCGTTCCAGAAGCGCGAGCGAGAGAGAAGGAGAGAGAGAGAGAAAGAAGAAACGGGGGGAGTTGCGTGACTCGGTTGGAAAATATTAGTCGTGGAGACGCGGCTTACGATGTCGCCTCTCGTTTTCGCCATACCGAATCACCGGTCGCGCTGAATCACAGGACGATTGTTGTTCCTCCTCCGCTCCGAAGAAATTCAACCGGACACAACAATTCCTTCTTTCGAGGTCCGCTTCTCCTCTTTCGTTTCGAGGCTCGAGATCCTCGAGGAAAGATAGGAGGAGGAGGAGGAGGAGGAGGCGAGCGGGCAGCAAAAAGAAAGAAAAAAAAAAAAAACGATCGACGATCGCTCGATCAACGCGTCCATGTTCTAGCCTGGAGCGTCCCCGCCGATTGATTTGGCGCGCGCGTGACGGGAAAGAGGAACAAGGGACTTTGGAGGTATTCCAAACGGCGGATATATACATCGCGGACGATGAAGTGGTGCTTAGTGATGCTGATTCTGGCCGGTGTCACGAGGGCCGACAATTCGGTCGACGCGGACTATTCGATCCTCAAGTGTCCGGACCTGAATTCCCAAGAGGAGATCGATTTGAACGAGGTAAGTCCCTCTCTCTCTCTTGCTCTCTTTCTCTCTCTCTCTCTGCCCATATTTGCTCCCTTCTTCCCACGATTACGTAATCGCGGATTCCTGCGGTCCATCCGCTCGATCGACGCGTCCAATCGTGAAAATACTGTAATTGGGATGAATCCGTTCTCCGTCTTTCTAGAGATATTTCTTCGCTAAGGGGGAGGAATCATCCCTCGCGCGATAACTCGATGCCTCCTTTTTTTTTAATTTCCTCTCGTCTCCCAACCACGCGACGAATATCGCGATGAATGTTTCGATGTAATCTCTGGAAGGAAAAACGTTTCCTAATCTCGCGGGTTTTTCGTTTAATTTTATTCTCGGTACACAACGATGTTCCAACCATGTTTCGAGCATATCTTAATTCCATTCATTGTATTCTCGTCACGTAACGTTGATGCCGGATTCTTCTTCCCGATTATTTCGAGACAATTAAATCGATCGAGAAAAGAGACGTTTACGTGCGTCCACGGGTGATTAATAATCTCTTCGATTCGATTTGATTGTTCGAAATCGTTAGATTTCGCGGAAAGATATCGACGGGATTAAAGAAGAAATAAAAGGATGTGTTTTTCCCTTTCTCCTCCTCTCATCGTCTTAAGACATTCCTTCTTAGAACATACTCCACGATACGAGTCGGAAGTTCTATACAGGCAAGAATCCACACGCTCGTAAAATAATGGGCGAGCTGCTCGTGCCTCAAATTCTCGGGGACGTTTAATCGAAGCGCCATTAAAATCCGGGGATGAAATATATATCGAAGGGTTCTGTTTCTCTCCCATTTCTATTTTCATTCCGTGGAAAGCGTCAACGCGCAACTCCAATGATTTTTATCCCCGTTTTGAACGGGGGAGAGAGGAAAAGGGAAAGAGAAAGAAAGGGAGAAGAAAGAGAGAGAGAGAGAGAGAGAGAAACACGAGGAAATCGCGATTTGCCCCAATGAAAATGCAAAGATCCACGGCGGGAGCCGCGGGATGATTTGTAATCTTTTTTTCTTCTGCCAACCGCCGAGAATTTATCGCGGAAAAGATACGAGTCTCGCCTCTCCTCCGGATTAATACGATTCCAATAACAAGCGGTGTTCGTTTGTCGCGAATTCGAGTACCGTGACAGCTCGCCACCTATCTTCTATCCTCCTTTTCCTCCCTTTTTTCTTTCCATTTCGTTTCGTGGAAACAAAAATATACATATATCATCGAGGAGAAAATACGGCGTATTAAAAGAAAAAAAATAACGAGGAAGAGGAGGATGCAAAAAGAGGGCGGAAAAGGAAAGGTGGTTCGATGCGACCTCTCTCGCTGATAAATGTAATATCGATAACACCGTGGACGAGTCGCGGCGTTTTCGAAATAGCCGTTGCCCACGATTTTCTCCCATTTTTATTTCTACCCTTTATCCCCCTCCTCGATTAATAAAAAAATAATTTCACGCCAGAGAAGATGGAAGAATTTTTTTTCCTTCCCCTCCTCTCTTTCTCTTTCTCTTTTTTCCTCTTTTGTTTTATTTTTTTTTTTTTTTCGCTCTCTACCCGATCATCCCTCTCCACCTTTCCCTGTTGCCATCCTGTTCAACTTTGATAGATAAAAATCACGTTGCGTTGTATCGCGAATTTCATCGGAGGGTAAACTGTTTTCAATAGGAAGGCCGTCGCGTTTTCCAGAATCGGGTCAGATTTGAGTTTTTTTTTTTTTTTTTTTTTTTTTTTTTTTTT
>NW_006263366.1:171977-174700 GCF_000469605.1 Apis dorsata
ACGCTCGCATGTGCCGAAACTCCGTCTGACATCTTGCGCGCGATAATCGATACTCCAGTTCCGATGTTTCCACGCAATTTTCCGCCACGATTTTTATCGGGCGCAACCGAATGACACCGAATATATCCTCGGCTCGAATGAAATATCGATAGAGATTTGATTAATCGAGTTTCCGATCGTTCCGTCGTTCTTCTCGCGATTGTTTAGGGTGAGAGTTCGGGAGACAGCGAGATTCCTTTCGAGAAATTAAAAATTGACAAACGATAGAGACATTCGAAAAATCCGACATTTCTGTTCATTTTACACGGGATCTTGAATTCGAAGAATTCGAGAGAGAGAGAGAGAGAGAGAAAAGAAAAAAAGGAAAATCCGTCGCGTGAAGAATATTCGAAAGAAACCGTTTCCGAATCGAGCATAAAAGTTGAATAAGCGGTCGGAGAGCAGCCGCGTTCGTATAGCTTAAAGTATCGTTAATTCAAAACAATTACGAGTTCCTGGCACGCGGCCTCTACGAAGTTGTCGAGTCGTTCGGGCTTCTGGTTATTCGTAGCGAGCGCATTAAGTGGCAGCTATAATTTAAATGGCCGAGTCGAACAGCTTCGTAATTCGTATCTGGCTCCGTTATCGACACGACTCGATGCACCCTCTCTCTCTCTCTCTCTCTTTGCCCTCCAACATTTTTTCACCACGGGCGCGATGAATAAGCGGCGGAAACGCGAGCGAAATCGGGCCAGATTGCGCGGAAAAATATTTATCGAGAATAACTCTCCACTCTTTCTCTCCTTCCCATATATTGGAATATCTTGGATTCGCAGACGATCGAAGATTATCGGGCGAGTGAAGATTCGTATGGAATTCCTGGAAATGCAAAATTAAGATCAGAAAAATTAAGAAAATTGGTTGACTATTAAATAGGAACGGAATTCTTTTTCTTCTTTTTTTTTTCCTCTCGATGCTTCCGTTCACTCGTTACCTTAAAATTTATCGAAAAAAACGGACGTGGTTTAAATTATACTCGGATAAGATCGAGAAAGAATCGGAGTAGATACACGCGCAACGCAATTGACAAATTTCCAATCTAGGAATCTTCCTACAGAAAGATCTCCGCTCGAGATCTTCTTCAAGCGGGAATCTGTGTAACGATCGTTCGAGGAATCGAAGGAGGAAAGAATTCCAAGAGATCCGGTTATCTCTGGACCTCCGAAACCAAAGGGGAGGGATTCGACCCGCGGAGAGGAGTCGCGAGATAACGGGAGATACGAAAATCGCTCGACTTTGACGACGAGATACATCGGCGCATTAGCGAAATTCTCAAAGGGCGGAAATCTGTTTCCTAGGTAACGGATATGTATAAAGAAACGAAGTAGGGCAGTTGCTTAAATCGTGGGCAAACCGTTGTGACGCGAGATTGGCTGGAATTCCCCCTTCCCTCTCCTTTCGGTGATATAACTGCGCTCGCGAATGCAACTAACGCATTTGCAGTTCCAACTAGGTTAGCGCTTAACCGTGTATTCCGTTTCTTCTCTTTTGTCCCTTTTCTTTCCCCTCCCTTTTTGGGACAAAGGGATAAGCTCACAGCCCCCGGAACAAGCGCGAGCTTTGATTTTTCTGAGAAAAAGCTTTTTCTCCGAGAGGCCGGCCGCCAGGGAAGAATCGTTACAAGTGGAGGTAACGAGTTTCGAGTTTAAGTTAAATTTCCTTGAAGTTGAATTTCGAATTCGTTCCCCGTGATTTAAATCGCGATGTCGAAACTCTCGCGAATTATCGACCCCTTATCGGCAAAGTGGATATATATACTTTCGATACACTCGCCGAGATAAACGATTATTCGCGTTATTTATCGTTATTCGGAGAGGAGGTTGGAAGGAAGAAGGGAAGAGGAGAAGGAAGTTGGTAACTTATCGATGCTGGCGGATACGAATCGTTTCGAAGAATTATTCGACAAAATTTCGCGCAAAAGCGTGACAATTATTATTATTATTATATCATTTCTCTTTCCTTTATTTTCGCTTTTTCGCTTCATCAACGTGGATCTACGCGTTCTTACGTTTTCTCCGTTTTGAAATTTTTCAACCCGCGTATATTCGGATATTTGGAATAAAGGGGGTTGCGTATAGTTCGGCCGTTGTTTCATCGAGGGATGAACAAGTTTTGTTTTATTTTCAATCGCGTTCATTGCTCCCGCGCGTCAAATTGTTAAGCCATTCATAGCCGCGAATACGTTACACGTGACAAGTTCAACGTAGAATTGACCGGTTTGAAACTTCCGCAAATGTTGGCAATTTCGCGTTCGCATTGTCAGACAGGGTAAACTTTCCAATCCGTTGGCCTTATACCAACATCGATCACAGAGCACCGCAATTGGGCTCTATATTGTGGATGTAAAACGCCCACCCGTCACTTAACTAATGTTATGTGTACGTTGCTACGTTATATTGGCTTCAATCATAACGATGAACTTGGGACTCTAATGGAAGTAGCACTGAGAACCGGCCCTCGTGCTTCGGCTTATCCTCTCTCCCTCCCTCTTTTTCTCTTTCTCTCTCTCTCTCTTCTATTCTCTCTTGGCTTCTATTCCGATCCGTGATTGGCGACCGTACAATTGTTTTCAATATTCCTGTGCAACTTTAAAAGAGTTAGTTTAAGAAAGATAGCTGAAAATTATTATTATTGTTATTATTATTATTGTTATTATTATTATTATTATTATTATTATTATTATT
>NW_006263366.1:175001-177231 GCF_000469605.1 Apis dorsata
ATCGCAGTCACAGATGATAAAATCCATAAGGGAATAATAATTATAAATGATAAAATAACAAGCGGATAATTTCCGGAGAATTTTAACCCGATCCAGCTGGAAACATCGGCGCGTCACGTTTCCGTTTCGTGAAATCGAAACATTTATCCCTTCTTCCCCCTCGAAGCGAGATGCACGGTTCATCGAGTTATATAATCAGGGGAAATAATATTTCGTCAACGAGGTTGCTTTGTTACGGGATCGCTAATGAATCAAAGCCGGAGGCAAGGCCATTAAATTATTCTCTCTCTCTCTCTCTCTCTCTCTCTTTCTCTCACGCCTTGTAGTTTCGGTAATTGTTCCCTGGTAATAAAGTTTCTTCCGATAGAAAATCATGGAGAAAAGGATGCAACGAGCGACTCGATTCGAGAAAGAGAGAGAGAGGGAGTGGAAAATCATCTGGAGAGCGTTTACTCGTTGAAACGCGCCACCATCTCGCGCGTTCAATTCTTTTTTGTTTTTCCTTTTTTCGCGACGAATCGACGTGAATACCCCGCTTTTGTTTAGAGTTTCGCCTCAGAGGTTGCACCGCGTCGATTAGCATAAATTCCATTTAAGGCTCATGTACCGAATATATTGCGCGAGAAGCCGCCGCGAGTTATGGGCAAGCTGTTGCGGAATTGGTTTCAAAGCCAGCTCTGCCTTCTCTTAGCTAGAGCGCCCCTGTGAAAGGCAATCAGTTCGACCTGGTGGGGAAATTTTCCTACTGCCTGTGTTTCTTAATCCTTCTGCGCCAGGGGAATATTCAATTTTCTCTTTTTTCTTCTTTTTTTTTTTTGTTGGTAAGCGGTAAGTGGAATTACGTATTTATATAAGGGCAAAGTGAGAGAGAGAGTGAAAAAGAGAGATAAATTGACGTTTACGAACGTTTATTGCGCGTAAAATGCACTTTTGAAAATAATTAATTGGCGAGTAGTATAATTAGTTCGTATAAAAGTAGCCGAGAAATATCTGGTACAAGGTTCTCCGAATATCGAACGTTTGATAGAGTAGTGGTTTAGCACGTTTTCTTTTCCTAGATCTAGATAGCCTCCTCGCGTTCGAAAACGAAATTTTTGCTTAAGTTGAGAAATATGTTTCAAAGATTTTTCTTTCGTCAAATATTTCCATAGATTATATTATTGTTTTTCTTCTCCAGGAAAGTTTCTCCAGGAGGAAAAAACTCTCTACAATTATTGTATCGAACGCGTACAAATAAAAAAGATCATTCGAAAGAGAGACGAAGAAACTATTTTAAACACGAAAATATTAAAAATAATAAAAATGTGTCTTCCTTGCAAAACGTCTTTAAATTCGAAATATAAAATATCATATGATTCTTTAAAAAAATAAAGAACGTAAAAAGAAGAAGAAAAAGAAAAAAAGTCACGTAAAATGCATAAATGAATGTAACAATAATATAATAATAATGTAACAATAATAAAAAAACCTACCTCTAAAAGATGACTTTTAAGCACGGGGAGCCGAGGGAGCGACTAAAAAAAAGTTATCTAGAAAATGGAGGACATACACGCAACTACGCGTAAAAAACCACTTAAAAGATGATTTTTAACGCGACTAGACTTCTCGCGTAAAGAAGGAGAGAGAAAGAGAAAAAGAGAGAGAGAGAGAAAAGGAGGAAAGTGTCCCATAGGTGTAGTTCCGAGCGCTCAAACATTACTAAGCGCTCGCGGGAAAACTGTGTGCAAAAGTTGCAAATTGACGCGCGGTACAATTGATCGCGAAAGTTCTTCCAAGATTCCGACGGGTGATAAAAGCTTTTCGGCGGAGAGCAGGAGAAATTTCAGCGGGAGAGTGGGGGGAGAATTGTTCGCTCTCGTGTTAAAGCTCTCGTTGAGTAAAGTCGGTTGTAGTCCCCCGTATTATGGGCAAGCTGTTGCGAGTCCTGTGTAACGCGATGACGCTCGCCTCTCCCTTGCACGCGCGGGGAGGAGGAGGAGGAGGAGGGAACGTGGTGTCGTCGCCAATGTGACCGCTTTTCACTGGCGGGGAAAGAATTCGATGTTTCCGCGCCGCTGCATGAAAACGCAAGCTTTCTTTGCGGCCACCACGATCGATCGGGATTACCGGCAGATTTATTGGAACCTCGGCACGTCTTGGGGCTCTTCTTTCGACGTGTGCTCCACACCCGCTTGAATAAAAAGTCTTATCGCGATGAATTTTCCATTGTAACAAAAAAAAAAAAAAAAGA
>NW_006263366.1:177438-181074 GCF_000469605.1 Apis dorsata
TTGCGCCAATCAAAATCTTTTAAACTCGGTGAGAAATTCCGATCGATATCCATAGAATTGATCATTGCATTGTTTCTTTTCTTTTTGCTATTAGAATTTTTTTTTTTAATAATTTATAATATTAAAATGATACGTATTTTTGTTTCGAGAAACGAAAGTTTCTTTTTCTTTGAATTTGAACCAAATCAAAAAAGATGGATCGAATTTTAAAAGAAGAAATCGATAGAATTGATCGTTGCGCGTTGTTTCTTTTCTTTTCGCTATCAGACTTTCTTTTTTAATAATTTGTAATATTAAAATGATACGTATTTTCGTTTCTCGAAAGTTTTCTTTTCTTCGAATTTGAACCAAGAATATGAATCGAATTTTAAAGGAAGATGTTATATCGATCTCTTATCGACGAGCTTTTATTTTTGCGACTCGGATTTTATTGCGATTTATTAGCGCCGTTGAGAGAGGGGATATCTGACGATTATCTATTTTATATTCCAGTTTGAAGTAGGGTGAATCCAGGGGAAGAGCTTCTCTTCGAACAGATATACAGTCGGCGGAGATTGTGCAAGATTTACAGCGTTTAAAAGTAGCTTCATCGACAGGATTGTTCGCGTTTTAAAGAGTTTCTATTATTCCGTACATGAATACTTGTCTGCTACTGAACTCGAACGACGAGCGTCTAGTTATACGCTGCTTATGAAGCTGCGAAATAAAAGATTCCGACTCGTTTAATCCCAATAGACGTTTCGTCCCCTCATTTATACGGCACACGATTTTCATTGCGTAACCAGACTGTTCATCGATAGTTTCGATAAGATTGTTTCGATAATTGACATCGATTCGGCCAGAATCTATTCAGCGGAAATGCTGGGTGTGCTCGAGTCATTGATCCCTTGCACCGAGTGTTTATGTAACGCGTGACGTGGAACGCGACACGATTCAATTTACAAAGAATTCGGCCAGATTTCTCTCTCTCTCTCTCTCTCCCTCTCGTTTCTAGGGGAAGGAAACTTTTCGAAAGGAAATCTGCCACCACCTCAAACTTTATACACAAGAAAGATCGGGAGGACCGATACCTCCTCTGACTGGATAACTCTGGAGGATCGAACGAGAGAGGGCACAGGGATATCCCATTTCGATGAGAATTTTGCGCGGAAAGATTTCATCCTCCATCGTGTGTTTTTCCGCGCCGTTCGAGTGGAGAGAGACGCGTTCGATCCGGTGAAAACGGAGTCAAGCCGACGGGGTTTTGGTGTCACTCGGAACGGATGGAAGGAGGGAAAACGATGAAAAGTTTTTCCAGTATTTCTAGAGATGGCTAAGGTATTGCCGTTCGAATGGACCCAAGGAAACGTTCGTTTTTCCTCTCGATCCCCGTCTTTTTTCACGAAAACTGGCCTCTTGGTTTTTCCGCTATCGATCACCATCTTATCGACGCGTATACTCGATGGCGTATATCCCTCTCCGATCACCCTTCGAAGAGGTTAATTACCGAGAAACGATACTCTGATACTCGGTGGAGAGATTTATTTAAAATATGCGTTGCATCTGTAACATGTCTAACGATCAAACAATATTTGACATTTGAATTTCTTCTTGAATCTTTGATTTTCCTAGGAATTTTGAATTATAAATGGATAAGTATATATACAATCTTCTTATTTATCGTTACGTATAAATTCTTTTAGAATAGAACCGAATAGAACTTCCTTCGAGTTTGATAGAATTAGATTGTATTTCTCCACTTCTCATAACCGGAGACTCGAAAGGAGATATTTAATTAAAACATAGAGGATTCGTAAAAATGGCCGAGAGGATCGTAAGAAAGAACGCGGAAGAGGGAGGAAATTTAAATATGGAAATTTTATATTGTCGCTCGTTTACGTCCCACCCCTTCTCACTTCTTTAAATTCTCACGTAATAAGTTCACTGGACAAAGTCCCGCGTTTTAAAAGCTAAAACGTTACACGTATGCGTTGAAGCTTTATTCCATCTTCCTCCAAGATCCATGAGGCTCTAACTCGATGACGTATTCAAATATTTGCAAAACATCAGAGGCAATCCTCGGGTTATCGGCCATAAAACGGGCGACAAGTTAACGAGGTGTAATCTTCTCTCATGTATATTTCTGCATAGGGAGAGGAAGCGTATTTTTCACGCGATTCGAAGAGGATTTCGATGATGGCTCGACGGATCGTCGTACTTTTTTTTTCCCGGGGAATATTTTTTGGTAAACCGCGTTGCTCTTGTTTTCAAGGGTATCAAACGAACGATCCTCTTATCAGATTGCATACACTCTTTCATCGATTTTGCGGGATGCAGGGATTGCAAAGAGGCGGAAAAAAAAAAAAAGAAAAAAATTGGCGATGGACAGCGAGAACGAGTCTATGCACGAAGACTGAAGCCGAAATAAAATCCCTCCGAGTTTCCTCTCCAACTTTCCGTTCGGAGAGAAGGAGGGGATCGTTTATCTCATTCTCCTGGAATCTCATTTCCCAAAAGCTTGTCGTGATCCACGAGTTGCACTATTTTACGAAAAAAGAAAAAAAAAGAAAGAAAAAGAATTCGAAGAATGACTTTTAAAAACTTGTTAAAGGATCAGCGATTAATCTATCTTTCTCTTTTATTCGGGAATATTTTTTCGTTAAACAGAGTTTTATCGGAAGGATATACCCTGAATCACGATCGAACGAAGGAAGAAGTGGATAAGTTTTAAGCGAGAAGGTTCGCGCTCGAAGGAGACTCGAGATTCGAGCACGAATAAAATTAAGACCGAAATTTCAAACTTCTCCAAACGACCAACTTCCCTTCGAGATTCGATCCTTTAAATAATTTGGACATTTATAAAGTTCCTTGTTTCCTCCAACTTTCCTGATTCGTGCCTTTGAGAAAATGGATGCGAATAAACAGGGTAGGGGGGGGATGGAAGGCTACGAGAAGAAGAGAGGGATCTTGGAAGGCGACGATGCGATCTCGATTCGTTCGACGAATCGATACGACGATATATTTGCTCTTTGCTTAACCCTTGTAAACAAGTCGTCCCGAATATTAGCCGAAGAAAGTTGTTTGCTCTTCCGTCATGGGAGGATGATATTTCCTCCTTTCGTCTAAGTGTATCTCTCGATCCTCTTTCGACACTTTCCCTCCCTCTCTCTCTCTCTTTTTATATTCCCGCCTTTACACTCTCCGTTCTCCGTCGAAATCTCCTGCGAGATGACGAGTTTTCTACGATAATTCCGGTTGTTTTGTTTTGGGGAGGGGAAAGACGCGAAAACGAAATAAGTCGGTAAGTAATGCCGCGCAACACGAAACTTTCGAGTCGGTTTGCCGACTCGGGGAGGAAATGCATGCAAATTCTTCGCGCGAAAAACTTGACTCGCCGCGATTGAAAAAGTCGCACAAGTTCACTTGCTGCCTCTTTCGTTTCACCCACCACAAACCGTTGGATACGATTCTGTCTCTGTCGTAGCAAAGGTTTCGTCTCGTTCGAGGGAAACTGTGGAAACTCGGCACGCTTCCATTTTTCCAAGGGTTTCGTTTTTTGCAGATTATGATCACGAGGTACGTGGGTGAATACTGATTCGTTCGCATTTTCGTGCCACGTGTGTTGGCGGAAAAAAGAACGGGGCGGGGGAGAGGAGG
>NW_006263366.1:181397-185775 GCF_000469605.1 Apis dorsata
TTTCACGAAACGAGAGAGGCATCGCGAACGAATCGAGATTAAAAGAGGAGAGGAGGGACACGTAGCGCGTGCAAATTTTCCCTGTCTTTGATCAAAATTATTTGGATTCTATCCTTTAAAAAAATACCCTTTTCTCTCTTGTACGTGTAGAACGCATCGCGCGTAGAATAATCTATTATCGATATTCGTATCCAATTCAGAATTATCCAATTTGTAATCGAAAAATTTTCAAAAAAAAAAAAAGAAAAAAAAGAAAAAGAAAAACAACGGAATCTTCCGACGAAAAAATTTTATCCTGTTTCAATTTTCATAAGGAATTATGATCTGTGCACAAACTTTGTATATTAATATTTTTTTTTTGGAATATTTTCAAATCGATCGATTCAGAATTCAGATTTATTTTAAACATCTTTTTTCCACAATATTTCTTTAAACGAAAAAGATACGAGGAAAAATAAATAAATAAATAAATGGAATATTGTTATGCAACTATGAACAAATTTTGTAAAAATAACGCGCGATTTTTTTTTAAGTTCTTTTTTTTTGCAGGGATCCATAACTCGTCCGCCCATCAAACTTCGATTTTTCCTCTTTTCCTCTTCCTATATATATATCCCGTGAACACAATCGACACTTACAAACGTGCACATTGTACGCGAGGGAGGAACACAGGGGGAGGGGAGAGAAAGATTTTCCTGACACGAGTAACTCTATAGGAGTTGAAAGTTTCCGCTGAAAGCCTCTCGTTGAGCTATGAAACATTTTCCAGACGAGTCGGGGAAGCAGCAAGCTTTTAGCTTCGGGTTTCCCGTGGTTTCGAGGCTCAACTTTTCACCAGAAAGCGATGATGGAACCGTGGAAACAACCGGTCAAGTTTGACTATCGGTCGTTGAAAATTATTGTCCTATATTCGAGTGCGTCATCCCGCGCGAGAAGTTTGTTAATCAGTGACCGAAACGTGTCATCCTGTAATCGCGTATGGAGGGAGAGGGGGGGGTCTGTTAAATTGATCGAAATTCTGCTCAAACTTTTGCAACTGTGCGTAAATTGATTGTCGCGTATGATAAAATAGAATCACCTTAAAATCATTTGTCAAATTAATTCTATTTACGATACATCGGTAAATAGAGTTTCCAAGGGTTTAACGAAGAATAATTATTTCATTATTCGTTTGAACGCGTCATCGAGCGCAGGAAAAGTTTGTTAGTCGATAAACACGTAATATCCTACTTAAACTTGCAATACGTGTAAATGCAAGTACAATGTTGCTTGTACAGCGTGAGTAAAATTTCCAATTTAACTATTGTTGAAAAACGTTATCCTATATATTCATCGTTCGAACATATCGAACTCGTCTATTAAATTAATCTAAATTCTATTTAAACGAACGCAAATATATCGTATCGATACACGTCGTAATCGCGGATTAATTAACATCGATCGTATTTTATCTGTTTATTATCAGACCGTTATTTTTCACGTATCAACGTTTATATGAGATAAAAAAGATTTTTATTCCATTAATAAGCAATAAAACAAATGGATAAAGCTGGAAGCGGCAAATTTGCTTAAAGCTCGTACGTCATTGTCGGCCGGCATTAATCTTACGTTTTATTATCGCGTTTATTTATTAAATGTACCACTATTAAATAACACGATGAATAAAGAAACAGAATTACTTCCGGCATAATAATCCTCTCGATTCGATGACACGTTGCTCACGGAGATGGATTTTTCTCCCTCTGAATATGTATAAATGGATTTGTTGTAACGCGAGATTTTCGCCAGGGATTATACATGCAAACGAGCCACATTTCACAATGGTTGATGCACACCGGTGATAATCGAGGGCACGTTAAAATGCAGAAACGTTACGAAACACGCGTCTCGTAATATGCAGGCAATATAAAAAAAAGAAACAAAATTTTTCATTTCATCGGTCGACAATAGCCGACTTCCTCTTCCTTTTTTTTCTTTTTCTTCTTTTTTTTTTTTTATCGTAAGATCAGTCGTCTGACGCATCAGCCGTCTGACGACTGCTATTACTACTACATTATTCGAACAGCTTTCAACCTTTGCCGGAGATTCGTGGTAAATAATAATTAATTTACACCGTGATTTCCAACGTTTGCCTAAGGAACTAATGAATGTTAATGAATTCCGGCATATACACAGGAAGTTTGACGGAAAGTTTTGGCGCGTGCTTCGTTCGAATCACTTCGCCAACTCTCCTTCAATCCGTTGCCCGCGATCGGTCGAAAAGATAGCAGCCGAAATAAAATGGATTCTCTAGGAAATCGCTGTTAACTCGAAGTGGACGAATTGCGGCGAAGGTAAAGAAGCGAGATTAATCATCGACTCGAAGGAGAACGAGTCATTGAAATCGACGTACAGTCGCTCAGAAATGCGAATATATCAAGCCTAGAGCTGGATCCTCTCTGACGTATCCTCTCAGGACTCGTCGCTTTGACTCGCTTTGATAAGCTTTGATACCTCGGCTCTCCCGGCTTCGAAATGGCGGACTCGATAGAATTCGCCTAATTGATGACGATTCCTCCGCTTCTCGACGAATCTCCATAACTTGGAGAGCGAGAGAGGTGGATTCCCTTGCTTGGCAAGAGATGACGATCTTTCCAAAAAAGAGTAATCGCGATAAAGTTGGTTGGGAAGGAAAATGCAGAGGTCGAACAATAGCGGAACAGGAATAACGGTTGGGGAGAAATTAAAAAGCTGGGCGAAAGGAGCAATGGGAGGGGCGCGTATCGAACGCGGGTAATGCGAACATATTGTGGGAAGGGGTGGAAAGTGGGTCAGTGTTCGCGACAAATGGAAATGCATTTTCAACATGACGACTCGCGTCGTTACGGATATCGGTTCGACGTTTAACGATCGCGTTTAACCAACGCTGGGGCGAGAATTACGATTCCTGCTTACGATTTAGAAACGGTGTTTTATGACGCTTGTTCGTTTAATTAATAAAGATGAACTTTCAATCTTCGTTTCGAGAAGAAGGGAGGATGAGATAGAAATAAGTGGAAGAAACGGAAATAATTAAAACGGGAGGGAATTAAAAATGGAGATTCCATCCATCGATTGAGAAAGGGAGTTTTTTGTATTGGATTCGAGGAATTTCTAAGAATCGAGAGAAGAATATAATTAAGAAGGGAGAGGCAGTTGAGCGGAAAAGATAACGCGATATTAATTGCAGTGTCTGTCAGAAAGGGAAGGACAGCGAGGAACTTCTTTTTCTTTTTATTTTTTTCTTTATGGAACGAATGTGTAATTACAGAACGATTAATCAGTTTGAATAATTAACCTTGTAGTAGAGTGGAGAATCCTACGAGGCTTGTTCCGCGCGTGAAATTAATTGCTAGATATATATCCCGATTTCGCGGCGAGTAATTGGATAATAAGTAGGAGATGCTTCGTGACTATTTAAATAGCGTTGAAACAGTGTTTCATCTTCATCGAGGAATTTTTTAATCCTCTCTATTAATTTTTACATATATCCTTCTCGTGGGAAATTTCTTCTCATTTCTTCCCCAATTAAAGGTATTAATTTTATCGCAAGGCAATCGCTGTCGAATTATTCAAAATATAAATCGACGATTTTCCGTTTTAGAGGATAAGTTTTAAAATAGAATTCATCTTTTCCACTTTCGTTCCTAAATTAATCTAAATATACTACTAATTCCTAAATATCTCGTCAATTTCAACGATATAGAATATAGAAACGTCAACGCGAGATGACAGTTGATCGGTTCCTTCGTATAACAATTCACGAGGATTTCTCGTCCTGTCACCTCGAAATTATTTTCGAGGTATCCAAGATCCGATGATTAACCGTGACGCGAGTTTATTCGATTATTGGAAAATTGGTTGCAAATCTGTTGGGGATCTGAAGGGAAGGGTTATTTGTACTGGCAGAGGACAAGGAGGTTTCTATCAAGAGATTAAGAGCGAGCTTGAGACGATCAAAAGATCCGCCACGGTTCGACCGAGGAACCAAGACTTAATTTAATTATCTAATTAGACACCGGGATGAATTGCGAATTAAACGATTCAAGGGAGGGTTCCAGGCTGGAGGATGTTAATCCAGGGTTAAGCCGTCGACGATTACATCGGACGATGTGAAATGTATCCGTCCATTTTCCCTGTAAGGATGTTTAATCTTCCGCCGAGAGAATTATTTATCCAAGATCCAGATTAAGAAGAATCTTATCTTTCTTCAGAAGAATGCGTTTTACTCGAATAAAGCTTCGCCTTTGGGAAGATGGGAGTTCAATAATCGATCGTAATAATCGTAAGAACACGATTTTGACGAGGTTTAGCGCAATAATATTAACGATCCAGAGAGAGAGAGAGAGAGAGAGAGAGA
>NW_006263366.1:185865-190991 GCF_000469605.1 Apis dorsata
CCAAGTTCATAGTAATATAGACGCAGTATTCGTGGGAACGACCCCACAAATAGAATGAGCCATTACCCTTGTCGTGGAGAGTGTATTAGGGAAGTGGGTGGTTTAGGTGGAACCTGGTAATTTTATTAAAGTGCTCGAAGCCTCGATTTTGCGATAAACTCTATACCGATAGCTTACCCGACCAATATTTGGCAACGGCGCCATATTAGAACGATATATGGATCCCACAGGATCGCGTTAAAACAAAGTATATATATAAAGTATATATCGTGCAACGCCGTAAATATGACAAGCTCGTGAAATAATGCACGAGCAATTATTCTACGCTTCAACCATTCGAAGCCTAAAATGCGAAACGTCAATTATTAATTAATTAATTTTCAATCGATTTCGTACGCGAAGAAAGATAACAATCCTCGCTGAAGATAATCGATTACATTTTCTTGACCCGGTGGATAAAGGAGGGTTAACGCAAAGGGTTAACATCGATGTCAAACGAGACACTGAGATCGCGTGTTCTCGTGTTCTCAGAACGAAGCGAAGAAAATTTTTCCATCCGTGGCGTGTGCAACCGGTTGCACGCGATAAGCCGTGCATTAAGTACAGATACGTAAAGATAAGCGACGAGTACAACGAGGATTATTGTATCTGGTAGTATAATACCGATTGTATTCTTCGATCTCCAAGTTTTACATCTCGTCTTTTTATAAAATAAGATTGACGTTTGATTTGAGGAGAGGAAAAAAAAAAAAAAGAGAGAGACGGGTTACAATCGAAAAGATTATTTCCGTGCACGCAAGGAAAAAATAAGGATGGAGGAGCAAACGGCCATTGAAAATGCATTTCCAATGGAAACTATGCGACAACAAATCGTCATAACGGCTTTAATAATCGGAAGCTACTTAATTCGTAGAATCAGGTCATGGGTGCCGGGGCAATTGCATCGGTGCACGTTAGTCTGTGACCTTATTAATGTATTACGAGCGTAGCAAGGGGCTGGCCGAAGCTTATCGAATCTTTGTGTCAAGGAAAATTTTGTACCTGACTCTTTTTGTCTCGTCAACTCGTTTTCGATGTTTCAAGCTGGAAAAAATGCTGCTTGAATATTTTTTTTTTTTTAACAACCCGAACATTATATCGAATTTCGAGTTAATTCGAGTTTCGCGTTAACGCAGCGTTTCAACGAAAATTTTAACGCGGGGAGAATAAAATATTCCGATAAAATGGTGAAATTAATTGATATTAATTTTCCAATTATTATTATAAAAAAGAAGCAAAGAAAGAATATTCTGGCGAAAAATTCTTCGTCCAAAAAAAAAAAAAAAAAGAGAGAAAAGAAAGAAAAAAGGAAAAAAAGAAGACTTAAAATTCGCAGAGTTACACGAACTCTTGCAGAAGTCGCAAAGTCGTGATTCGGCTTATCGCAGTCGCGACACGATAAATCCAAGAGTCGTCGTCTTGCTGGCAGGTAAATCCGGAATTCCGTCAGCGAGAGCCGGTGGCATTTAATGGCGTGAGTCGGCGGAAGTTGGGCCATAAATTCGGGCGGAAGGGATGCGTGGAAAAGCATCCGCGGCGGCGGAAGGTGAAGTTGGGGGCCATCCTAATAATATAGGTCTAGCACGCGTGTTGCGCGACAGGCGCAAGGACTCGAGTCCCATGGCCTACATACGACCCATTTACTACTCCGCAATCACCGTTCGTAGTTATCGTATCGAGCACTCTGTCGTGTTCAACCAAATGCACGCGAATACACGATTCGGAAGAACGGCGAGAAATTTTTTCGAGCACGAAAGGAAGAGATTCTCGTGGAAATTTCAAAGTTTTCGCGATTATTTATGTCGATTTGATTCTTCGAAGGGAAAGGAGAGAGACGCAAAATTTATTAAAAACTGGGAAACGTGGTCTCGTGTTATACGCCATTTTTCAGCAATACGTGCAACTCGAGAGAGGAGCGTTCAAAGTTGTTGAAAAACTTTTCTCGCGTATTTCAGCGAATGATATAATTTCCAATTTGAATCTCGAACGAATCGAATATCTTATCTTCCAACACGATTCGAGAACGATTGATTTACGATTATCGGAAAAATCATCGTGGTCGTCGTGAAATAAAAATTTATATGTAAGTTAGGACGGTGGAGATGTTCCGGGCACAAAATGTTTGGCGTCGAAGATTAAGAGAGCACGTCCCTGCGGAGGTTTTGCAGGCGCTTACAAATTTTCATTTAACTTCCCGACAACCATTAGAAACTTTAAGGACGATGCTTTAATAAGATCGTAGGATTCCACACCGCACGAGGAGGGAGAGTTTCAAGTTTTTTTTAAAGCCGAACATACTGCTACCGATCGCTGAAACTTTTCAAAGGATTTCACCCTTTATGACCTGGTCGCGTTCGCCGCTATGGCTTTTTTTTTTTTTCTTTTCTTTTTTCTCGATAACTACGAGCACTAGTTCCCATAACTACTTTTATCCTTCGTCTTTCCGAGCCTTCAACTTTTCACCCGGGTATCAAAAGAAATTGTCGCGCGAATCTGTTATGAAAATTTTTTTTCCTCCCAGTTTCACGCGAGTACTCGAACGAAGCCATTCTTCAAGCTTCAGATCGAAATCAACCGCGTCATCCCCCGCTTTCCATCGCGTATATACAAGTTGATTAGGACCTTGTTCGAAACACACGTACGTATTTCCATTCGTATTCGCGGGAGAGACGGGAGAGGGAGGGTGTTGAACGGGTATTCAACCGTTGCGTTGAATGAATGGTGTTGTTCTTAGCGGGATGAACGCGAACATAGAGGGCCGCATAAAACATTCAACGCCCCGTAGAAAGAGCGCAGAATTAACGCGTTTCCCAACGATGAAGAATGGACGCGTTTTTCATCCTCCCCAACCTGGAAAAGTGGACGGTGACGTGCGTTAATTTATAATCTTAATAAGAGCATCGTCGTCGTCGTCGTCGTCGTCGGAAAGACGGTGTGTTGTTTCCAACTCTTCTACCTTCGAAAACTATCCCTCCCCTTCCTTTTTTATGCCGTGAAAACCCAACGCATCTTTGTTCGCGCGGGATACCAAAGGGGAGGAGGAAAAAAAAGAAAAAGCTTCGAATAATTTTTTTACTCGCTGGTTTTTCTCGCTGGTCGGTGTATTACGTACTCGCGTAACGTAACCGGAAACGTGGCGAAACGAAAGACGGGAAGAATTTTTCTACCCATCTCCAGTTTCTGGGCCAGAAATATCATATCAGAATCGCGTGTTCACACACAGAAATTGGAGCGGAAGAGGGTGGGGGAGGGGCGGTGAATATATTGTTCTTTCCTAGCCAAGTTTTGCATCCTCTCCGCGGTTGCAAAAATTGCAAAAATATTCGATGTATCGGGGGATAAAGATGGGAAGGGGGAAGAAAGTTTGAATGGTTACTCTCGAACCTTGGAGGGGGGAACCTTGGAGGAGGGATCGTTTTACGCGATCGCGAGCATTCTTCGTCGTCGACGAGACGGAGATGGAATAAGAAAGGCCTCCCTTCTTCCATTCTGGAAACTTCCTTCTTCTTCTTTCCAGAATCGTTATGGTGAGTCGAGCGAGGCAACCATCGAAGTTTACTTAAATACAAAATATAATAATGGGCCGGAGCGGAGGAGTAATGGGATCGTGTAGCGTGTTGCCGCCGCCGCTTCAAAAGTTGGCAAGAGTTTCAATGCGGATCTCGTTTGAGAGCCGACTCCCTGAATCATCTCCCCCTCCCCTTTTCTCCCCTCCTTCCGCCAAGGACGAAAACTTGAAAATCTGTTAAATATTCAAGCGGCGGGATCCGTACCTTCTCGATCGAGGAATATCGTCCGATAAATTTCATCACCTCCTCCCTCCTTCGAAAATCCCTCGAGCAGTCGGTATCCAGTGGTATCTCGAATCAGGGAGAAAAATCAGCTCGAAATTTTCTCATTGCCCCCGCGTACAGCGCACGTGACTCTAATAAAATAAATAATCTAATAAATAAATAAATAAATTGGGGAACGACGTTGGTTCCACCAACCAAGATGATCAACTCCGTAACGTTGTTCCTCGTTCGCGAACTGCGTCAAACATTCATTTTTTTCCTGCCCTGCCACTGTATTTCGCCAGCTCGTTCGTGTTTGCGTTCATCTCGACCGTTGACTTTTTCCCTCGGGATAGAAGCGAGCTTTCGCTCGTGTGTGACCCACAACACGCGTGCGTGGAAAAATGAACGAGAAGGAAGGATCGTCGTCGTCGTCGTCGTCGTCGTGGCGAGATTT
This sequence comes from Apis dorsata, assembly GCF_000469605.1. Lineage (NCBI taxonomy): Eukaryota > Metazoa > Arthropoda > Insecta > Hymenoptera > Apidae > Apis > Apis dorsata. Next base: position 190,135 of record NW_006263366.1, read on the forward strand.
ACATTGGGAGGAGGCGATTCACAGAGAGCGCAAGTTTGTTGCCAAAGCGTCCGGTTCGGGTCGTATCGCGATTGTCCCGTGCTAAAAAGTTTTCGAGGGAATGTGTTGTTGATCGTGGAGGAAGGCGCGGAAATTACTACCGCGTAATTGCTCCCCGAGAGACCAATAAGCGAGTTGGCTCGCTCGCTCGCTCGCTCGCTCGCCTGATGAGCGCACGGTGGTGAATTCAACCCCCTCGCGAGTTCGCGCCATGCGAAGGTTCAAACTTCGTCAACCACCACGCTTCTGCTTCTTTTTCCTTCCTTTCTTTCTTTCTTTTTCTGAAATGAATGAAATGAATGAGAATAAAGAAGGAGAAATTATTAGAGAATTACTTCAAGGCGCTACTTCAAGGTGTTTCAATGCGTTTCGCGTTTCAATCGATGGAATTTTCGAGAGAGAGAATAATTGCCAATGGCAACAACAATTGTTGGCCATTGGTATGTTTTTCTTTTCACAGGAGCGAGGGAGGGTGGGAGGGAGGTAGAAATGGAATTTTTCATGAGAGAAATATGGATGAAAATTTTTGCTCCCCTTCCTCTGTATTTTGTGAAAAAGCTGTTACTTCGATTGCCTCGATATAAATTGGGTACACTCGATTCGTCCACGATTCCACCGTGAAACGAACGAGGAAGCTCGAGGATTTCGATAACCAGAGACGAGTGAAGAAACGGCGTGGATCGCCGACGAAATGCGTCCATTGTCGATTTCCGTACCTACGGATTTCAGAATCCAATCTAAACGTGACTGACAACCACTATCGACCTATCTTCTTTCGAGTTGTTTTCTCTCTCTCTCTTTTTTTTTTTTTTTTTTTT
>NW_006263366.1:191156-200276 GCF_000469605.1 Apis dorsata
TCGAGGATGAAAGAAAGAGAGGAGGGAAAAAAAGAAATAAAAAAAAAAACTTTGCATTCAGACGCATCCTTTCTTTCTGCCCTTTTATTTTTACAAGATTTGATCCGTCAAAAGCTCGATTCACCCACAAATTGACGAACACGCGTTGATAAGGATTCTCGTGAGATTTGAATTCTCGAAACGTTTCTTTATAACCTCTGTCCTCTTAATTTTGCTATATATATAGGATCTTCGATAAATGAAACGAAATATAACGAAAAATATAATACGTTGTGCCAAAGCTCAAGCGACAATATGCCCGATTGTGTTTAAAATTGTAAAATAAATTTCACGGATGAACGTATACGGGAATGGAATCAAAGGTACAGACGGATTAAATTTCTTTGTTAATTTAATAATAATAAAACGGGAACGGGCACAGGATTAGGATATTAACGGGCATTGTATCGTTTCAGGAAGAAGGGCACAACGAAAATTATTGAAAGTGCTCCGTGGTTGATATGGAATATCCGTAATTTTAATATCCACGATTTCAAGTAGAAAATCCATGCTTTTGTCAGGCGCGGTCAACCGCGACAGATTTGTTTGAACACATTTATCCCACATTATTCATTATCAAAAATATTGTTTACGGAAAGGAAGGATATTTTGATTGTTATTAACATTAATTGCTTTGATATTCGTTATAAAGCGCGACTTTTTTCCCCCCTCTACTATTTTTGAAATTCATATAATCATTCGCAAAGTAAAAGCATACCTTGCTTGATAAATATTTATTCGAAATCGTTACGTTGTCTTTTACCTAGAGATAATACTCTTTGAAAATTGCTTGTCGAGAAAATCGAATTCGAGTATTCAATGTGGTTGTTTGCTATTATATTTAATAGAAAAATTTCGAATAATTTGATTAAAACGAATTTTCGTAATTTTTCTTATCTTATAATAACTGATTGACTGATATTGCCGACGAGAAGTTAGAAAAATTGATGGAAATAACTCGGTGTCTATCGCATAGAGACAAGAATGCGTATATTAAACGTTATAAAGTTTCCTCCACGCATCAGACAACCGACAGCAATTTAATCGAGAATCAATATTTCGCTTGAACGTATTCAGAAACTTCCATTTTATTTCACCATTTCTTCGAGGAAGCTTCCCTTGGAGAATATAAAGTTCAGTTCCATTTGGTTAAAGTGAAAGATAGCTTCATCGTTTAAGAAACGTATATATATATACCTCGAGTTACCACTCATCGTCTGTCGTAAAAAAAAAAGCTGAAAATTTTTATTTCACCGGTTTTTATACCGGGTGTATCGAACGTTCGTGATTCGCTGTTTGTCTTGGATGTTCCTCCTTTTCCATTAATCGTGACTCGATTCCTCCCAGCGATTCAATCAACCGAGTTTTCGTCTTGTTTCTCGCCACTTTTTCACCCCGTTGCGGTTAAAAACGTTGCCCAGTCGAAAAATACGAGCGAGCCAGAGCTCCTGGAATCGGTCAAGTGCCGCCTCAACTTCGCCTTTATTTCGCCCACGATCGACCACGAAGGCGTGTGTAACAGGTTCTCGCTTCTTTTCTCCTCTTCTCCGTCGCGACTTTGATCCCGATCCCCAAAAGAGATCAAAGCGGGGAGGACGATTCTATTCGACGAATCATTCAATTTCGGTCGTTTTAGTTTCTTTCGATCCTCTCGTCTTCATTTTCCATACCTCGTCGTTTCGCAATGGAAAAATATTCGATGGTTTTTTTCCATTTTCGCGTAGAGCAATATAAGAGATATCCTCAGGCTCATAATTACCCCTTTTAAAACGAGGAATAATAAGGGAGAGACCTTTCGTTCGTTCGAGGATAGACGGAAAAACGAAGGAGATACTAATATAAAAGAGTAACGAGGGAAAAGAGAAGAAATCTATAAATTGAAAAACCTTTGATCGAAAGAAACGTCACGTAACAATATGGTATATTTATTCAAGACAATCTCTCTTTCGAGGAAAAATATTTATAATAAGTCGTAGCTCTGTATAAAACAGACGAATGAAATACCTCTTCCAATCCAAAAACTTTTTCCTTTCGATCCTTTCTTGATACCAAAGATACGTACACACGTTGAAACGAAAATTGGACGAGATTTCAATGATGAGGTCGCGCAATAGATCCCGGAAGCGCGTCACTAATTGCGTAAGTTCCCTCGACGATGGAAAGTACTTAACCCCATCGATTCTCGTGTTCTCTTTCATTCTGTAACGCCATCAGAGAAGTTTCGCAATATCTGGTGTCGCTTAATTCTAACCATCGATTCGTGCCCGAGTATCTTCCCCGACTAAGAAGATTAGGCGTTTCCGGCCGCCACTCTCTTTCCATCTCGACGACGAGGAAAACAATTGTACGAATTGTGCTTTCGATCGAATGGAAATTCCACTCCTTCTTCTCTGTTTTTTCCTGAGAACGAGATTCTCTTCGACAAGGAGAATTTATTTATGCAACACAAATTTCGATTATGCTTCCTCCCCTAACGTATTTTCAAAGCGTTATATTTACCCTCTTCTCCTCGAAAAGAGGGTGCTTTCCTTTAACGCGATCCATTTTTAACTCGATATCCGCTCGAGGATCATGAGCCGTGAAATCGCGGGGACGAAATTGGGAAAAATCGCTTCCAGGAGCTTCCAAGTCGTTCGTTGCGCGATCCATATGCATGTATATTCCAATCGAAAGAATTATCAGTCGTTAGTAGTGTCTATTAAATCGACGAGCGGCGCGTTTTCCTTAACAATCTGTTATGCTGTCGAGCGCATTCAACATATTTCCTCGTCGACATCATTTCGAAGAGAAGAAAAGATAAATATCCGAAAGGGAAATTTTCGTTTTCACAAGCACCGAGAGACGCTCTTTTCCGTACACGAGCTGTAAGATCTCGCCAAGTTTTTATCCATCTGATCGATCCATATCGCTTTTCCTGCCTCAGACTCAAACTTTTTGCACTAGGCTGCGCACGTTGATTGGATTGCCAAGTTAAGCTGACCGGCCCGCTCTCTCTTTCCCTCTCTCTTCCTATCCATCTGTTTCCGTTGTTGAGAGGAAAGGTTTTCGAGATGCGATCAGCAACAGCCGAAAATAGAGTAAATAGGGATTAAATAACGATCGAAGGAAGAAAGAGGTTGGATGATAAATGATACGTTTGTTTAAGAGACCGGTTTGAATATCATAAAAATTGTATCGATCTTGTTCCTCCTTAAAACAGCTTGATTGATTCGCCCCTTGAAAACGGGCGAGGACCCGCGGCAAAATTATACCAAAGTTTACCGGCACAGCTCGGGAACACCTTTAAGTAGATGTAAAGTATGAAGAAGCGGCGCGGCAGAGGATCTTAATAACTTCTTAACGAAGAACTTTGGACATCGCGTGTTGCGAGAGGCGGAAGAGGAAAGTTGAGTCTCGGGCAAACAATCGGGCGCAGATTTAATCCCGGTTGTCCTAACGTGCTCGGGTAATGGTGTGTGTTTAATACGCTTAAACGCAACAAAATCGAAGATGACGTTGGTCCACCACATAGAAATCGTGGAGGAAGAAATTCGAGAAAATGGAATAAATAATTATCCTCCTTAACCCGTTTTCGAGTTCGATTGCAGAGAAACGAAAAGTTTCGACAAAGTTTTCCACCTGTTTTCCAATTCAACGAAATACTTTATATTCAGGATTTCTTAATATCATAACGATGATATTTTATTTGGAGGGGAGAATATGGGAACATTTCGTAGTCGAAGGGTGGAGAAATCCTTGTCTGATAATATTAGCGGAGTAAAGCGAGGTAACGACTTCTGCTCACGTCGTGTGAAATTTCACCGATATTGCCTCAATATGTTGCTGGTGGAGTGCATTTTATGGACGTGTGGGGTCAGCGCTTAAAAACAGCTAGCGAGAAAGAGGGCGGCGCTTCCTCCGACCCCCTTTCTCTCCTAACGCGTTCATAACCTTTATCTTTTTCACCGAGCCTTAAAATCTCTTCCTTTCTTTCTTTCTTTCTTTCTTTTTTTTTTTTTTTTTTTTTTTGAGAAATACGAGGGACAATAAACGCAGCAGCATTATTGCACGTGCCGTTTTATTGTACGTGGCTCAATTCTTTTTTTTTTTAAAACTGTTGCAGGATTACGTATGCGAGCCTTTAGATAGATACGTGGAAGATCTGAAGATAAATTGATATCGAGCAAGTAGAGAGGGGAATGATTGATCGTGATGTTAAACTCTCGAATGTCTCCATCATTCATGGTTTTATGAAAGAGGTTCCCAGGATAAAGTTATATATCTTGAAATAATATACCATTATTACCTCGAAGAAGAAACAAGCGAATAAAATTTCCCAATACTTCACTAGGAATATTCCAAAGAATATCAAAGAAAGAAAGAAAAGAAAGAAAAGAATAAGTCATTCCCCTCATTATATTTTCTCTTAGAATAAAAATGTTAATACAAGATCGAAACCCAAGATCTTGTACCCATTTATCCAAAGTCATTTTTCCTCCCTCTTTTTGTTCGTTCGATCGACACTCGAGAGAGAGAGAAAGAGAGAAAGAATCCAATACGAACACTTGTATCTTTGCGTCTTTGTTCGTACGAGATTTCTGGATGCACCAAAAATCTGGGTGCTAGTAAAAATGCAAAAACGCCGCGAACGTTTGTTGGTCTTTTAATAATCAGCAAGGAAATAACGTGGCGAGGATTCTAGGAGGGGTTGCCGAGAGGGGTTGAATCGTTTCCCTTTCATTCGAGATTTTCCAGCCCCGGGGATCGCGGAAATATAATTTATTCGCGGGTCTCCGCGTTAAACACAACGATAACAAAACAATGGGAAAATCTCACACTCGATGTGTATACTGTGCTCGCGAAGCGAAGATTTTAATATCAGATCCCGGGGACAAGGAAGGAATTCGAGGCGTTTCCATTTCCCTTTCCCTGCCCCTATATATTTCTGTTTCGTGGAAAATCATGCGAGATCCACCTCCGTATGCAAATCGTTCGGCATTAGTTAGCATAAATAAAGGTTCTTGTACAACCGGGACCGGGCACAATTCAGACAACTGATCTCGCGCATTGAATAGCTTTCCAACTTTCCGGCTGCGCGGATATCAAACGAGAATACCCATCTGTCAAATAGCGATCGTATTAATTTCAAACCGGTTTCAACGTATAATTGATACGAGGAAACATCTTTAAACTAATTTCCGATTCGAGAAATTATTACATCATTGATTATTACGTTGATATTTTGAATGAAGAAAAAAAAAAAAAAAAGAAAAAAGAATACCGAGAAAGAAGAGAAATGTAGAAATTTTTAATAAAAATATACTCGATACAAGGAGAGAGAAAGATCTACCCTTTAAAACGCATTTTGTCCCGTTTCAATATCTCAATCGGTTATCGAGATATATAAAGTTTCGAAAGTTTAAACGCTCGAAATATGCGAGGAGGCCGCATGAATGGCGAATTCCGAAAGGATCGGTGTAGTGGCTCGACCTACATATCCTTCGTGGAAGCGCGTACTCACTTGCAGTAATAGTGGAGAGGAGGGGGGAGAGAAAAAAAACTGCTGATTCGGCGTCTGTCGCTGACCACCAGGATTGGAATAGGTCAGGTGGGAGCAAAAAGTGGGCTCGCGCGACAAGGACAGCGATAGGGGATCGCGCGCGAAATTGTATTATATCTTCGAACGACGATATCCTCGAAACGGAGAATAATATCGGGACGAAACAAACGGGTATTCGAAGCTTCTCGCTTTTCGCGTCGAATCTCAATTTTACACCGTAACGAGAGACTTTATGCGATTTATCTTGATCGAACAAAGGGATTCGTTATTACGATTCCCGCCCGATTTTAACTATCTAAATTAATTTATAAAGCTACTACTAACTATCACGATGAAAGATTATAAAAGTTATAAAGCGGTGAAATCCGGATCTGTGGAAAACTGTGTTAAACGACAGATTCGATTTTCCTTCGAAAACAACACTTGTTACGACGTTAATGAAGCGGATCACGCGAATTCTTGTTAACTTACTTCGTTGATCAACGACGCATATCGCGTATCAGTTTTAGAAAATCGAAACGGCTCGACGGAAAAAGCTATAAAAACGAGATGAGGCGAAGCGCGAAGAAAAACCCCGACCCGAAGAACGGAGTTTTTCCAAGGGCGAGTTTTCTTTTCGAGCAATAATACCCGTGATTAAATTTACCCCCACGATCGATCGTTGAGGGAAATCTAGAAACGAATCTCCATCCACCACGCTTGTCAATCGCGCGTTCGTGGAATCCACAAATTCGCGGACAATTAAAATTAGCGAGGGTGGGGGGAGGGAGGCATCGAGTATCGAGTAGAAAATGGCAATTGATGTCGTCTAATCGGTCGGAAAATATTGAACCGTGCGGCTTCGAGGCCGATTTGATTAATCCACCGGGTTCAAACGCATCGTTCCGACCATTACGTACAATTACACGTGTCCCGCGAACGATGCCAGTTCGGTTGCACGCGAAACAAAACCTCGCGTTTCCGCCGGCCAGCATCATATTGAATTGATACCAAGTCGAATTAACCTGATTAATTTTCACGTCGCTTGTTTTCGACCGCGTAAACTCGGATTAAATTGCGCGTCGCGGTAAAACAACGTTATACAACGTTCCGACTCTCGATCTTTTTTCCTTCTTTTTTTATTTTTTTTTTTTGAGGGGGAAGAGGAGAGGGGCAAGACAATTCGTCTTATCTCTGTGGTTGGTACATGCACACCGCCCAAGGGACGAACGAAAGCGGATCGGACTTGCACGGATCCAATTCGTCGGTAGAAACTGCGCATGAAAAATAGAGAGGATCTTCTGTTCGAATTCGAACGTGTATAATGCGGATTACATAAATTCGCGGTTATATTTTCTGCGATATTTTTTTTTTTATTCCGAAATTTCAAACATTGAGTCTAAAATTTTTACAAGATCGTAAAAATTATTCGTTTTCTCGAATCCGACTCCAACTTGTATCAAAGATTTAACCAATTCTCGACACGTCTCCGCGCAAAAAGGAAATTTTTGGAAATTCGTTCGCTTCGAGATTCGCAGGAAAGATTAAAACGTTCTCCGGCCTGAAAAGATTCTTTCTTTTTCACGTACGAATTCGAGACCAGAAACACGTAATCTTGATTAAACGCGCGTAACCTACCCACGAAAGTCGGTCGGCTTTTCCTCCGAAAACAGAGTCTGGTCTCGTGACGTTTCGTGGAAAACTCTGGAGTAAATGAGCTTTCGGAGTCGAGCGCGCTCCACTGTTTCGGACGCGACGCTCTCCCTCGAAGGATTCGTAATTTCGTTGCGTCGAGTGTGAGGGATAAAGAAAAAAACGGGGAGAGAGCGGGACAAAGCGAAACTCGAAACTTTCATCCCGCTTCGATTCGCAACGAACGACCATTTAATTCTCGATGACGAAAACTTCATCCCTTCTCCTTTTCACCTGTGTATGTGTGTGTGTGTGCGTGTGTGCGTGCTCTCATAAAAAATGCATGAAGCTGACGGGGAATAAGTTAATGCGATTTCCTTTCGCCGGCTCGGCCCACGCAATTTCGTAAAACTTTCGAGACTTTTAACACGTTCTTTCCATCGTTGGCGAGAATCTTCGAAACTCGGGGAGATCCCCCATATCTGGAATGCCGGATCGGACAATGTTTGAAGTCGGTTCAAAGTTTTAATGATTAGTTTCACTGGGGAGGATCCAAGTCGGGAGGGGATCTAGCGCTACTTAAAGCCTCGCCTCGCTCGCTTACATCATCAACGAGCCAGCAAATAATTTTCCTAAATTCTTCTTCTTCTTCTTGTTCCAAAGAACGGAGATTAAGAACGATTTCTTGCCACGGGAAAAGAAAAATGGGACGTGCATTTTAATCAACCGAGAGATGTTCCTAAGAAAAATAGTGTAACGACATTCGAAAGTTCGAAGTTTTGAAGACACCGGCCGAGGAAAGTTGGCCAAAGTTGGAAAATTCAGAAAAATTTTAAACATTAAAGGAACCGAGTAGCTCAACGATAATAACGAAATCATCTCCATTTACAAATGAGAAAAATTTCTCATTTAAACGAAACTCGGATAGAATCGAAATTGAATCGAAAATTTACAATTGCGCGTAATCAAGAAATAGAAGAAATTTAAAAATAGACGCTCTTCGAATTTCTCCACCATTACAATATGAAAAAACGTAATATTTAATAGTTAAAATTACGAATAAAATTACTCCCATAACTTCGACAATTCATTGTTCGAAACATAACAACAATAGTCGCAAATAATTGCAAACGGCCGATGTTAAACGAAAAGCGGATTTGTAACGAACAAATGTTGCGTTTCAATAAGCAATCACTTACTTTATCCTTAACTAGTCGCTTTTTCAACGGACTTAATACCTCCAATTCTGATTAAGAATAATAGGAATAATAGCAGAGAGCTATCGCGAATCGAACATGCTCGGGGGATTCGAAGTCGCGGGCAAATCCATGTGTTCCAGCGTAACAAGAGAGGGAGTGTAATTGGTTTAAAAGCGCGTTGGACGAAGGCGAACAGGTATATATACCGGATCGGGCGAATCAACGGTATCGATATCGGCCCCGGTATTACCTACGGGTAAATATAATTTCGAAGTTATTCGAGCGTCTAATGTAAGGTGGAGCGGAGGTTGCACGCAGCAAGGGTGAAATTTACGGTGCATCGTATACATAGATTCTGCGGCGGGAGTAACGTGCAATTTTCTGAACCGTGTTGAAACGATATTCAGGACGTGAGCGAGTGCGGCAACGAGATCCCGTTTACGGCACGTATTAAATTAATCTCATCGATTAGGGGAACGCATATTTTCGAGCGCCTTTTACTCGGCCGTGGTTAAGATCGTGGCCTGCCCCACCAGAAAATTTATGAAACGTTATTAATCCTTCTGGGTCGTGGTGTTAATAAACGTGTTCCGCGTCACGTGTCCCGTCAACATCCTTTTCGCGAGAATTAATTTATTCGATACGCTGCTTGCTCCTTAAAAATAACCGTTTAAAACCGGTAACTGTTCCTCTTTCTTTTATTCCTTCTTTTTTTTTTTTTTTTTTTTTTTT
>NW_006263366.1:200436-205133 GCF_000469605.1 Apis dorsata
AATAATTCACGATATCGGTGAAAATTAATTTCTCGGTGAGCGGGGCGATTTTTTTTATCGAATTCGAGTATAAATCGTGAAACCGTGATGTATCGTAAATGAGGGGAATTTTTTATCGCCGAAGTGAGTACTTTTTATATTTTTTATTTTTTAACGTAAAAATATAAAAAAAAAAAATAAAGACACGAGAATTGAATCGATCGGGCAGATCAGAAAAGAGAGAATTTTTCGTTAAGCGGGGATATTATGCGATATCTCGGCGAGGTGTTCATTGATTAATTAAAATTGGAGCGCAGCGTAAACCGCGGAATTACAATCGGTGTGGCGCGCGCGTGCCACGTGAAATTATATTACGAACACGGCCGTTTCTCGTTCGATTATGTCACGAGCACCGACAGCGGTTAAGTGACGCCGGTTTACACAATGTATAATTAGGCGGATCGGTGAAACAATGGGTCTCGGTTTGCCCGAACAAATATAACCGGTGGCCGTGGGCGATGCCATTTGTCTTGGCCGCTAACGCGCCGCATTTTCACCCGGCAAAATGTGTACATCAAATCACGAGGTTATCGTTTTAACTAACTACCCTTCGACCACAATCGGGAGAACAATCGCTTTTATACCCCATCCAGAACGATACGATCCATTCGTCTTTCGTTATCTCGATCGGTCTCGATCTCTCGTTCGTCATCACGATGTATTCATCTTTCCGAGAGTCCGAGAGATTTATGAATCGATCACGAATCTTCTTCTCGTTTCTCTCTTCATTGATCCGCGTTCCCGTTCTTCTGCTCGTCGATTTTCACTACGTGGTGGAACACATACGTCGTGCAGGGATAACGATAACGGTTTTTAAGAAAATAACAAGAATAGCTTCAACCGCGTAAACATATCGGGTATATATTCGTTCGAATAGTCGCTGTTCAATTCAATTCCCAGGCGGACAGAAACCTATGGAATTCGAGATATGGATTTGCGAAATGGAATACATCAACGGCGCGTGGTGTGGGAATAAGAAAGGGGCTAGAGAGGGATGGAACAGGGTTGAATCTATCCTTCCATCGATTTCAAGAAAAATCGGAAGGGATCGTAATTATCAGGAAGTCGTAGAAATTCAACGATAATTCAATCCTTGAAATGCATTTTCGATTTTCCTCCTTCTTCTCCTCCTCCTCGCTCCGCCGTTCGATTAAGAGAGAAGGTAGTAAAAATTTCAAGGGAAAATTCGTTATCCAATTTCATGGAAATTTGATAGTAATGGATGCAGAAGATCCGAAAGGCATCCGTGGCTTATTCCGGAAGAAAACAGACTCGTTCCTGAGAAATTGTGGAAATTGGTCCACGCTCCGATCCTCGAGGATTTTCTCTCTTTTTCCGCAGGGCTGCAAATGAAACCTTTCTGAAATCGTAATTGAGACTGACCACCACCCTGTGTCGTCCACGATCATTCACCGGGGAAGAATTTTAATCTTGAAATTGATTCTAAGGGAAACGTGATCAACCGATCTTCGAAGAATATCCATCACGTGTTTGAATAAAATTATTTTCCACGAATTATTATTTTGTTGCGCAATGGCGTCCAACTTTCCTTATCGGAGAGATTCCGTTCAAAATCGATATCAAGGGAGAGGGATATGACGTGTGGATATGAGGGAAATTTACGGTTGTTACGGTTGTTCCTCCCTTCTTACGAATTTATCGAGAAAGAGAGAGAGAGAAAGAGAGAGATTTCCGGGAAAATAGCTACGAACTCGAAATTCTGTCCCTCCACTTTACGAACATCGCGGCAAGGTAAACATTCCCAGGGAAATCCCGATTGCGAGAGGGAATCTTCCGCTCGTTCGGGACGAGCCCGGTTCTAAGCCTGTTTATAAACAGGCAGCAGCAGCGAAGTGCATCGAATGCGACTAAAACTCGATTGGACTGTTTGATAAGAAGATTCGACAAGAGAGACAAGTGGAAGGAAAATATCGAGCGCGAAAAGGTGCGCCGATGGTGGGGAAAAATTTTAAAAAAATATGAGAATAGGAAATTGCCGATTCTCCAATTCGAAGTTTATCTAGAAAAATTTCTCTCTCTCTCTCTCTTTCTCTCTTTCTTTTTTTTTTCTTTTAATAACAGGTGTTAAGTTACATACTATCACAGTTCCATAAAGTCAAAAAAAGAAGAGGAGGAGAGAGGAAGAACCGGTCAGACAGACGGAAAAAAAGATGGACTCGGGGAATCAATTTCCCCGTGGGAAAAGCAGAAACGTCACCGAGAGGAAGAATAAACGATCTGTTGCTTTGGCGACAGGTTTTAAACGCGATCGATCGATTCCCCCTTTAACAGAAAGCGTCGTGGCGGACACATCGAGTCCAAAGAAGGGAAATAAACTCGAATGATTTGCGATAAGTGTGCGAGTATCGTTCTACCGTTCTCCGAATCGAAGATGTTTCCACGGAAGGGAAGAGAGAGAGATAGATGGAGGACAGAGAACTGGAGAACATCTGTAAATCGTCTATTTATTCGAAGGTAGAGAAGGACGCGAGATTCAATTTTCCTGGAGGAAATCTACCCGTCGGGGAAGGAATTCGAAGAGTTTCAACCCGGCAGTTTGCCGTTTTAATCGAGGCGGATGCCGCTTTAATGAAACGATCGAATCGCGTTTTTCGGCTGAAAAATGGGCCACTCGAGATGAAAAGTTCACTCGCTGAAGGATGCTTCCTCCGATCCCGTCACTCGATAAATTCTCTTTTTTTTTTTTCAATCAGTTGAGCTCGTTGTCTCAAGGATACCGTTCTTCGATTATACTCGTTTTCTTAAACCATTCTTGGACGCTTCTCCCATTTTTCTTCAACTCTTTTCGTTCTTCTCTTCATATTCAAGTTTACATGCGGTATGACGCATTTATTTTTATCGGCAATCCGGATTATTCGATCGAAACAACAATGGTAGGTATGGTTTTTAAAATAAATCATTGGGGCTAGAAGAATTTAATTAAATCTTCGCGAGAGAGAGAGAGAGAGAGAGAGAAAGAGAGATCCTTTTCTTCCCTGTCAGACGTCGGCTATATAGATACGGAGCCCCTCGTGTATCGACTCGTCCTTCGCCTTCTCGCGCATTCACTCGCACGCCTTAATCTACATTTGTATGCGTCACGTACGTGCGCCAACGGACACGTTGAAAGCACTCCTGACAAAGCATTCCATAATCCGCGTAAAGAGCGGATCGTACATTTTTCAGCCTGCCAATAACTATTTTTCTTTGAAGGGGATATCCGAGAGATGTGCGCGAGAATGTAGCATAGAGAAATTTTATTTTTCTCGCGTGAGGGGACGATATCTCGCGTGCACCGCGATCCAACAACCAACTATTTTTTCGAGAGAACGAAGTGGGAAGATTTTTTTTTCCCCTCCGACTTAATGACCTTCAACCATTTTGGTTGAAATGGGAACACGATAAAGTCACGTCCCTTCACGGGGATAATATACGGCCGCGTATCATCCCCCACGATGGCCGTGCTGCCATCGAACAAGAACAGGAAACTCGGCATACGGCGAAGATTCATCGACTTGGAACCGTTTCGAGGGGGAGGGGAGGGGTGACAGCCGGCAATTTTTCCGGCGAGACTTGCATTTGCATCTTTACGACTTTTGATCCTACCCCCTTCCCCTCCTCTCATTTCGCCCCATCTTCTCATTCGATTCGTATCATGAATCCGATGACAAATCGCCTCCTAACCGTCCTCCTACTTACGTAGGACGCTAATCCGTCGCGAGATCCGAGAAGACAGATGTCGAAGTAAATAGGGTAAGGTTCAAAAAAGATCGATGTGATTCATCGAATTCATTCATTCGAAGACGGGTACAAAAATGAAAGCGAAGAGTACGATTTCGTATCGACACGAAAGAGATCGCTTTTTCCCGCGGAGCAATTTGAAGGAATTTCGGATGGGAGCAACAGTTAGGGCGATAGTTGCCCTAAGCGAGCTTTCGTATCACTTCGAAAAGCTCGTTCGAGAAGCTTTGAGGATGAAAAAGTTACGATTTCAAGAGCTCAAGATCCTTGAAACCTGTTCCAAGGGATAGGAGAAAGGTGTAGTTTCAAAAGTTCAAGGATCGCGAAACCCTTCGACCTCGAAAGACCGAAAGATCGACGAGCTTTTGATCTCGAAATCTTCTCGAGTAAAACAAGTCGGGAAAAACTGTAAATTAGCATTCTGCTTCCAAGTTACGAGCAGAGTTTTTCTCCTCATCCCCTTCCCCGCCTCTTCTCTTTTCATTTTCAATTGCGCGTAAACTGCACCCGGTTTCACAGTCTCGCCCACGCAGTTGTCGAGACATACTGCGCCATTTTCCTCGAATCCTACGATATTGTACTACACATATATATATATATATATATATTTTCCACGAAAAAGGAGTATCAGTAGCGCGGGCGGACACGAGTATAAATTATTAACAAACGCGGTGAAGTGAGATACGGAGAGAGGGAATGTGGACAATAAACGAAAATTTATCCGCGAATACCGACACCCCTATTCGATGTCGTTTATATCCCGAAAACTTGGACAAAGGGAATATTTATCGCTTCCTTTTATAACAGTAATTACGCAGCTTTGTCCCGTTGTCCGGCCGTGTTCCACCATCAGGATGAAAAAGAGATCGGGAGGAGGATTTATTTTTTTTTTTTTTTTTTTTTTTTTTTTTTTTTTT
>NW_006263366.1:205190-205590 GCF_000469605.1 Apis dorsata
ATGTCCCCGTTGTCACGACGGTTAACCGTTTTTACATTTTTGCAACGTTTAACGACCTTAAGCTCGTTGTATGCGCGAAATTGGCGACGGGACACGGCGATTTTTTCGTACGAAAGGCAAACCAACTCCGGTGAAAAGAATTTCGTCGTGTCGCGTTGTCGCTCGTTTTTTTCCCGTCCGAGGGCTTGTTGCTTTTATTAACCCCCTCCTCTCCCCCGTCCCTGGTGTTCATTCAGGACGAACGTTTTGATAAAACTGAAAATTTACGCGATGGAAAAATCCCTCCCTCCGCGTTCTCTGATAATTGGCTTCCAAGTTTTTCCTTTTGCGCGTTTCGTTGGTTACTTCTCCATGCAAAAAAATATACGAAATACTTAATCCGTGCTACGTTCACAGATGA
>NW_006263366.1:206377-213030 GCF_000469605.1 Apis dorsata
TGCTGAAAGTCGCGATTCTTCCAGGGTTTGTTCCAATCTTGGCTTGGCGACCTCTTCCTCGTTCTTCGAAGGAAAATTTTCCGTGGAAAATCTGGAAAGCTCGAGAGGGTAAAATTAGATCTTCTTGAAAATCGTACACTTTCCTTTGCAACGACGATCGAATTACTCTTCGGAGCTTCCTAATTAAAATCCATCGTCCTCTTTCCTTCGTTTCTTCTCCTCGTTTCTCGATATTCAAGATCAATTCCAGACAGACGGAACGGTCGATTCGTTTACGAACAATCAATTAACAAGAGGCTGTTCTCCACGGTGGTGGTTTTATTGGGGGCATCCGAGTTCATAGAGGGCAGATGGAAATCTTCCGAAACTTTCCTAATTACTTTCGTTCGATTCGATATCAAGGCTATTGGCGCGTCGCCACTCTTATTTAACTCTCCGATTACCTTTTTCCGATCATTTTCAAAAATCTACATATTTCATCCGTCTCTGGATTTATCATTAAGATCTTCGATGATCGGATCGCTTTCGTTTGAAAGAAGCAATCGTTTATATTTCTACTTCGAAATTTTTTTAATCGACGTTTCTTTAAACTCGAAACCTTTTCGAAACCTCCTCGAACTTTCTTTTCATAATCATTTACCAGTTGTTTTCGAACGGCGCTTGTCCACCGAGCGGCGTCCTGAATTACGAGAAGCAAATCGAGCGAATAAACGAGATGGTTGTTGGTAGTGATTCGAGTAAGAAAAAAACCGGTGGCCCGCACGTGCAAAATGGGGTGACATTATTAAATTTCTTCCGGTTCTTTCCGCGACGCAACGTGTCGGAAAACTGCACCGCCGCTGCGTGCGCTCGCACGTATCGTGGAAATAAAGTTAAAGTACTGAATCAACGCTTGGTGGCTTGGCATTTTGCTACGATACGCGGCAAACTACGTTTCTTCTTCTCGCTTTTTCCTCATTATTATTATTAATCGCGATACCCTTCTTTTTTCTCTGAAAAAAATTAGGACAAACGTATAATTTCTCTTCGAAAATGACACGAATCCGAAGTTGACGACTATTAGACCTCAGAGAGTTTACTTAGTGGAGGAAATTTCGGTGTTATTCGGCGAAGGTAGGACATAGTGCAACGACGCCTGATTTAATATCGTTTCCATGCTTATTACCGGATAGGTTCAAAAAGTTGCGCGATACACGAGGAGTTCCCTCGAAAATAATTACTCCGCGAACAGAAATTAAACTTGGCGCGCCCGCGCCCTTTTACCCACGACCTCGAGGGGGGAGAGACGAGGGAGGAGAGAGATAAAGGGGAAGGGAAACCGCCGGAAACAGGCAAAATATTATTCCGAGCGCGGTGGCTTGCATGAACTATAAATTTCCACTTGCGTTGAATTCTGTTGCATCGCAAGAAGCTACGTATCCTCTGATGGTGCCAGGATAGAACCTCGTTTTTCCCTTTCCGGGGGAGAGGAGAAGGGGAGGGGAGGAAGGGAAAAAAGCATGCACGTGAAAAACACCGAGGACTATGAAATAGACATAATTTTCTCTAATGTATTCATAAGATGAGAGAAAAAGACCAGTCTACCTCATATTAAAGTATTACGGTTTATTTTAAAGCCGAAGGCTCGTTTTAAACGCTCGTTCCCATATTATTTCGATGAAATAAAATTAAACAATTTCAGAACAATTTTCAGAAATTAATAATCCGATGGTTCTCTCCCCCTATTTGGGGAGAATCATATTTGGAGGGTTCGAATAATTTAGAAGGATACCACGTGACGCGTTGATATCGCACCTCCGATATCTCGAGCCGCCAATTTATATCTTATACGCGATCAGATTCGGTTCACGTTTCGTCCTCCGTTGGCTAGAAATCGTCCCGCCATTTATCACCGATATTGCTTCATTTACCGCACGGTCACATAGATCGGACAATGTTCTTTTATGGAGGTAAAATTCGCGAGAACGCTTGCAAAATTGCACAATACAGGGGACGAGGAAACGGTGGGGTTGCTTTCGTTGCGCGGGATGGAAAATTAGCGTAAATCAACGTCACCGAGTTGGACTCGTGGTGGAATACTTATAACGAAATTACAAATATACGTACAAAGAGGATGGGAAATTTTGGACAAAGATATACCAGCGAGGATCGAAGATATGGAGCATGAAAGAAAATTAAGAGATAAAAAAAAAAAATCTCTTCGCGAAATCTGATCAGACGCGGAAATAATCACGTTCGTTCCGTGTTATTTATAAATAAATGATTGTATCCTCGTTACCTCCCCCTCCCCCGATTTTTCCCCCCAAATCTGACACGTGCAAGCGTGACGAATCAATTACCATCCATTTTGTGTACATCGAAAGCAACGTTTAATCGATTCGAGCGTACAATCGTTCCCCGCGTTATATCAGAGACCGTGTAATTTTCAGTGGTGGACCGTGAACCAATTAAAGTAATGAACAACTGAATTTGCCTATGGGGGATATATCGAAATATTTCACCCTTGTTTCGAAACCCCCCTCCTTCCCTTTCCCCTCATTATCGTGCCCATTGCAAACAAATTATCGGTTGACCGGGAGCCAAAATCGCTTCCAACCCTCTCTTCCCCCACTCTCCTCCACCAAATTTGCGACAAATCAAGGAGGAACGTGGAAACTCTGATACGAACGAAAGGTACGATTTCTTCGATGGGGTATGCACGTATGGTAATTATATTCTAATATCCTCCCGGCTGACAAACGGCCGAGAGATAGATGGCGAGATAGCCGTTGCAATTACCTTTGAAAAATGAATACCGGTGGTGGTTTGGCGCGGGTTGTTGGGAAATATCCGCGTGCTGGGACTAAGGTCCCGTGCGCTCGTCGGATAGGCCGGATACCCTCCTTCATAAAACCGGCGCGCAACGCAATTACCGGGCCATGAAGCCCGGTTTAAAGTTCGTTTTCCGTTCGCAATTCCGGATCCGGGCCGGAACGAATGACCGGCCGTTGTATCAGTACCCACCGTGTGTACCCTTTAATAAATCGCCTCCTCGTTCGTTCCTCGTTCGACCACCAGCCATTTTCGCGTCCCCCCACCCCTCCACCCTGTGTTCCTGACATTTGTTATTTTAATTATTTCGCCGGGTTTTATTGTCGCAGTTTTTTTTTTTTTTTAACGTCACGCTAGATATCCTGACTGTGCACAGTCCTTTCATTTAAATTGGTCAACGACTGTGAACGGGTGAAATTATGTTTTAGCTTCGAAATTGCGTTGGAAAATCGCCACCCGAAACGAATCATTTGAGTCGAACAGAAGTTCTCCTTTTTTTCTCGAGGAAACGGGGGGTTTGTATCGGGTTTTCGTGGTTAATTGCCACTCGAAATCTTATTGCCGTCGCTTCGATTGGTCGCGGCTATATCTTCAGGAATAATTAAAAGGATTCTTATTGGGCTATACGCAAAGGGGAATAAAATTGTTATTGATCGTAGCTGGATTATAATGGGGGATATCGATTTGATTGGAAGGTAAATTTCATAAGAAGCGGCGGATGAAGTGGAGCGATGGTGCGCCGGTGGTGGTGAACGGATATCGGAATGCCAGTCATTCCATTCGTTAAAATGGCGGCTCGATGACACCGGGCTCGAAATGCGTGCTCATCCGCCGGATGAAATCGCGGCAAATGAGATTCCATGGGGCTGGCAACGTTTGCAAGACTTTTAATTACTTCGGTGAGCCGGGCTTTGTCCGTTTCGCCCGCTGATTATGCATGTAGTCGCCCCCGTTAAGCTGTCCACGCTTCTCTGGATGTAGATTGCTCGGTTGAAAACCCTCGTGGACCGCGATCGAATCGCACATTTGGGGATACCGCGCTTGGCGGTATTTATTTTCTCGTTTTTTAACAAATTTTTGAAACATTTTGACAACATTTTTCACAATTAGATCTCTCCTTCAATCCAAAGAATGCGAATACTAAATTGATTAGATGTAATTAATGTATAATAGATCGACGGATTTTTAAATTTCTTTGCGGTTTCGATTCGAATATACTCGTTGAAATTATTAATTCGATTATTAGAAGATTAAATCGGGTAAAAGATTCCACATGATTGCGTTATCGATACCGTCAGTTGGTCCGCTACGAAACGAGCATAACATCGAAATTCCTGTTTCCTTCAAAGCAAACGTGTGGATACCAAGATTTCGAAACGATTCCATTCTGTATCCGATCGATATTATTTCACCTCGTTTAATTCGGTCGACCAATAAATCGTACCTAATTTCATTTAAGCATCAGAATTATCCGTTCCTTGGCCAAAATCTATGGATTATCTCGTCGAACGATTTCTCGCAACACGAGAATCGCATTTCATTTTTATCTTCATTTTTTGTTTTAAAATTTAATAATTATCGTCGTGATCGTCAATTTCTTTTTCCAGTTTGTTCAGTTTCGAGAAGTTGAAAAATTGTTTCTAAATTTTGAAAAAAATATATAGTTTTATTTTATCGAAAGTCAATGGAAAATGAAATGGCGATTTATTAAACGATCGAAATTTCTCGTTTCAAGCCACGAACGATCTCTTGCGGTTAGTAGCAACCCTGATTGCTTTTATAGACTTTCGATTTTAACGTGTTGTTAAATTTAGAAACTCTCGATAAATCGGCCGTTTTAATTTCAATTGATTGCACCGTCATGATTTCCCGTCTTTGCGTGTTTTCTCTTCCGATTAAATTAAAATTTTTAATGCCGCATATTTAATCGCATTATATCCATACGTTTGTTTAATCGTATGTTCGATCGTTAATACGCGGATTGATTTTAAAAGGAAACAAAATTAATTAATATATTTATGTAGGCGAATAACTTTTAATAAACTCTAATCCGAATAGACAATGGATTTAAAAATCCACGAACGAGCCTCCACGTTCCCAATTTTTTAGTCGAAAACTGTGTACCATGCATATCTAAAATTCGATATCTAAAATTGAACAGGAAGATCGCGATATCTTAAAAATTCAACGACCGATTAAAATTAGAAAACTTTTAAATTCCAANNNNTTCTCTTTTCTCTTTTTTTTGTTACTATTTTAAAAATAATTCTTACACCGAATTACAAAAAAAAAAAAAAATGAAAGAAAGGATGGGAAGATCGCGATATCTTAAAAATTCAACGACCGATTAAAATTAGAAAACTTTTAAATTCCAAAAATATTGTCTCTTTTCTCTTTTTTTTTTGTTACTGTTTTAAAAATAATTCTTACACCGAATTACAAAAAAAAAAAAATGAAAGAAAGGACGGGAAGATGGCGATATCTTAAAAATTCAACGTCCGATTAAAATTAGAAAACTTTTAAATTCCAAAAATATTGTCTCTTTTCTCTTTTTTTTTTTGTTACTACCGTTTTAAAAATAATTCTTAAACCGAATTAGAAAAAAAAAGATGAAATAAAAATAAAAAAAAGGACGGGAAGATGGCGATATCTTAAAAATTCAACGTCCGATTAAAATTAGAAAACTTTTAAATTCCAAAAATATTGTCTCTTTTCTCTTTTTTTTTTTGTTACTACCGTTTTAAAAATAATTCTTAAACCGAATTAGAAAAAAAAAGATGAAATAAAAATAAAAAAAAGGAAAAGAAAACGGCAAAAATTGATTCGTTCGATCTGTTACGCAACAATGGGATTGAAACAACTTGGTAATCTCTGTAAATACCATCGATGGTAAATGCGTGCGGGCAGCAACATTCCAAGCCCCCGGTGTTGCTCGTTTCCTAAATCTAGCGGCCGAGTTTGGTTCCGGCCACGTTTCGCCGGATCGAAACGCGTCAGAGAGCATTTGCGTTTAGCACGCGAACGTAATAAATCCATTTGTGTCCGTATTGATTTCAGATAATGGGAAAGTGGTACGTGGTCGAGGTGTTGGAGCACAAAGTCGATCCATCGAAGCCCAACGGCTCGTACAAGGTCAATTCCTGCCCGATCGTCAAGCTGAGAGCGGTCGAGAACACGTCCAAGTACCTCTCCTCGTTGAGGCTGTTGTGGACCGAGGAGATCGGCGACCTCGAGTACACTTTCCGGATACCGGACGTATCCAGGAAGCCGGGCTTTTGGATTTCCACGTCTGTGCAAAATGGTAAATCTTCGTGTTTCCAGCGTTTTTTTTCTTTTTTTTTTTTTTTTTTTTTTTTTTTTTTTTTTTTTTTTCTTTTTTTTTTTGAGCCGGAGATACGTTCAACATTTCGAACGGAGAGAGCGAAGCTTGCGTGAAATTCGATGAATTTATGGAACGATTCCCGAGCTTTTCCCAATCGAAGAAAAAAGAAAAAATGAATAAATAAATTCGAGCAATCTCCCTTCTTGTTCTTTTCGTTTCGAGTTAATATTAATATAATAACCAAGTTTCCAAGTTTTAATATTTAAAAAGTCATTTTTTCCCCCTTTGTTTTATCTACGAAAAAGAGAAAGAATAAAAAAAATGGTGCGAATCGAATGGATAAGCGTGATTCCCCAGCAAAGATTCTACTATCCGCGATAAATTTACCGAACGATTTTCTCTCGATCCGCGAGGATACCATTGGTGGCGCATAAAACGGAAGAATAATTCCCCCGTGAAACGTCCCAGGCGATGGCGTAAAGGGGGGAAAAATAAAAAAAAAAAAAAAAAAAAAAAAAAA